>NC_033641.1:1941833-1944809 GCF_001540865.1 Ananas comosus
CCGGAGTTGCCTACGCGACCAGTTTGGCTCGCACCGTGCGGGATTGGGATGCGAATGTGGATGCGTGGGAGTGTATACTACACGGGGTCCATTAGGCGCGGCGCAGCTGGACTAACCTTGAGTAGATCCCTGTGATGAGGACAAGTGCTAAAGAAATTGGCAGTAATCTAAATGATTACCAGTTAGTACAGTGTACAGTAGTTACTTACACACTTATGCTATGTTTATGCTTATAGTAGTAGCCATGCTTCTATCATTCAGTTGATTCATTACTGTTGATGCTATGATCACATGTTGTTTACATGTTCATTATTTGTTAACATTGGCTTATGAATTGTTAGCATTGAAAATATATCATGCAAATTACTGCTTTTATTTCCATTCTGTACATCTTGAGCCTAGTGGTGTAATTCGCCGAGGCTGGCGGCTTACCCACTGGGAACTATTGTTAATAGTTCTCACGCCCTTTTGGTGGTTGTTTTTACAGAGCCTGTTACAGGAGAGGCTAGGGATCGTGGCAAGGGAGTTGCGCCTAGCTAGGGACTACTAGGAGCGTGCTAGTTGATCACCTTGCTACTCGGGCTACGGCCGAGGGTGATGTCCCTATATATAGAGAGACCACCATTGTATCTATTCTTTTTGTACACCCGTGATGTATATTTACTTTCGGGGTTGAGATTATAGTAGTGTTACTTCTCCTTTTTGCTGAGATTATGGTTTGTATACACTTTGTATTTTGACTCGGATTGGATACTCGTTGTATATCGACTTGTACTTTGCTCTGATATCAGGATAGGACTCTCTTGTTTTACTTCCTATCGACTTGTTTCTTGTAGACGCCTTATATACTGCAGGTGTATGGCGGGTCTGTGCACGTGCCGGATATGCTTCCGCTGGTACCCGGGCGTGACACCATTGGAGCGGCGTATTTTCTTCGCGGCGTTCACGTTGTGGTAAGCTTTTGGGATTTGGCTTAATCCTTAGCTTAAAGTGTTTTAATAGCCTCTAATGAGTATTGTAAACATGTTTCCTCATTTAATATGGGCTATTTGGGAGTTATGCATATGTTAGGTTTAAAATGGTAGAACCTTAGAGCTTTAATTATATGCTCTAGGAATGGGTTTAGAGGACTCCCTATATGATATCCACATGCTAATTGCTTGGATTATGAATCAATTTTGAAGCTTATTGCAATAGTAGCATGTTAGGGCTCCAATTTTGGGGTTTTATAAAATGTATGGGTTTGATCTAAATTGACCCTATGTAAACCTAATTGCTAGGTAAACGAACGCGTTGGCGAAGACGGTTCGGCAATCCGACGAGCCGTTACAAAGTTGTTAAAGAAACGGACGTTTAGGCTTCGTTACCGCCTGGAGGGCCGAGGCGACGTCGTAAAATCATGGAAATGGATTTGAAGCACCGTGGCACATAACCGAAGACCTTTAATTTTCGGATCGTAGATCGGAGGCCGTTCGGGTAGTCGCGCAAAAGATCGGGCCAAACCGGATTACGGGTGTCACGCCCCGGGACCGGCGAAGGCCCTCCCGGTAGCGTGCCTAGACCCGCCATATGTCAACACATATAAGGCGTCTACAATAAAAGCGGAAGTAAAAGCAAGTAATAAAACAAGTAGAAGAAGTGAAATAATTAGCAACTAATGATATCAGAGCAAATATAGTTCTATCATCTACACCAAGGTAAAGAAGTAAAGCTAGACAGTAAAAGGAGTCATAAGAAGTACAATATCAGTCTCAAATGTACAAAAATGGTGGTCTCTAGTACACTGGTAAAACGCTCAACCTCCCGCAAAATAAAACATAAATCGAGAGGTGGACCACCTAGCGACTCGTCCTCGAAGGAAGCTAGCTCGAAGCAACTCCCTTCCCGCGATCCCTGGCCTCACCCTGCGTGGAAGGCTCTGAAAAACATCGAGAGAAAGAGGGCATGAGAACTATAATTTATAGTTCCCAGTGGGCAATTACTGACCTCAGCTCATCGCACCACTAGGCCCCAAAGAAAAAGGTAAGTACTATAAGCAATAATAAGAGTAATAGCAACAACAATACGAAAGCATAAATGAAGAGCTAAACCGCTATATCTCAAGTAAACAAGATGTCATGGTGATGTACATCTATGCTATCACAAGATAATATGTCCAATGCATAAAGAGTAAGCTCTAACCAAGCAACATAGTATACTACAATGCAACAATGAAACCGGCAAGTGTGCTATATGTACCAATGCTATATCATGAGCATGTCAAAGTAATCCAACTACTAACCCTATCTAGTAGTGATTATTCATTCTCAACACTGTGTCGATTTCCGTTTCCAATTAAGAACCCACCCAAGGTAGTCCAGCTTGTGCCGCCTAAGTGCCTGTGGTAGCCCGACATTCCTACTCTTGGAATGTGTCTGTCCCACTCGACCCCGTAGGCTTCTCAATACCGCACGAGCGATCAAAAGTCGCGTAGGCTAACTCCGGAGTGCCGGCTTGTAGGGAGCGACCCTCACAAGCATGTGCGAATGAGCACAAATGGCAAGCAAGCATAGTCCAAGTCTCAAGTATCCAATCTCATGTCTCTAACATGGTATAGTCACTAGCATCCCGAAGATCTAGTTTAATTCACAATATGAAGTTCCAATATACTAAGTCTTGTGCCCCTTTATGACATAAGCCCAACTATTCGCAAATAACACAAGTCCCCGAGCCTCTTTATGGCCTACCAAGAACCTTCAAGTTCAATATAGGAATAGTCCTTAAATGCATGCAAGAGGTGCTCATTTTCACAATAGAAGAGTCAATGATTCCAAAGTCTAAAGGATGCAAATGTGGCAAGTACCAACATGCTAGTTTCTCTACTATATAAGAGCAGTCCAGGAAGATTTATTTACACATACATAGCATATTTAAGATCCTAAAATCACCCAATACAATATATCTAACATTGAATAGGCATGCTTTTTCAATTTACGG
>NC_033641.1:1944909-1978969 GCF_001540865.1 Ananas comosus
TAATAATATATATAGTATATTAATTATTATATATTTATTATATAGTCGAATTTTTGATTCGGAATTTTTAATTGGTGAACGTATAATACCCGTATATATTACGTATCCGAATAACTGTCAAATCCGTTTTTAGCCGTAGTTTTCAACGAATTTAAAAATTAAAAGACGAATTTTATCCGAATTATATCTGTACCGAATTTTTGCCGAATCTGAATTAACTAACTATGCCTCCAATCACTAAGATTGGTTTAGCTGCGATCAATCTCATCTGTTCATCTGCTCGCTCCCAACGTGCTTAATTAATTAATTGATATTTGAAGGGCAAATAAGAAAAATATTTGTTATATGAATGATATATAAGATAAGTGAGTTACGGTACGAGGGTATATTGGAATGGGCAAAATGGTAATTTTTCAGAGATAACAGCAGCTAACTGACGGAACTTAACTCCAGGGGTATATTAGAAAGACTTGGAACATAAGAAGGGTATTTTCAATATTAGCCTTCTAAGAGGGGTAAATAAGAAAACCGGGAACTTTTCAGTGGGATATATGCAATTGCCCCATATATATATATATATATATATATATATATATATATATATATATATATATATATATTTCTTATACGTCATAAATTTTCAGCCCTTAGATTTATTCCATGATCATTTCCACCCGTTCAATCATACTAGTTCAACCAACTACCCCACTCAACCCTAGGGGACGACTATTTCATTCGTAAGTGGGGGACCGCCATCATTCTTAACCAGGTCAATCCCTATCAACAACGGTTTAAAAATTTATGCAGTACAAAGGCCTTCTGTGACTCATAAGAGTATATATATATATAACTAGGCTAATATACTATTAATAGCACCAAGCCATTGGTGCTACCAAGTTTTTGGCCATTGGATTAAGAGATGTGTGGTTAGGATGATGTGGGCCACCTAGGGCTGAGTGAGTGGTTGGTTGAATAGTATAATCTAACTGGTAAAAATAATCAAATGGGTAGATCTAACGGCAGAAAACTTGGTAGCACCAAGTGCTTGGTGCTATCGATAGCATAACAGCCGGACTCTATTTCGTGAATAATTCGCGAATAATTCATGAATAATTCGTGAATAATTCGCGAAATTATTTGCGAATTTTTTAAGAAACGAATTAAACAGCCGTATACGTATTTTTTCAAAAAATTGAAAAAAAAAACATGTTTTTTTCGTCAAAAATAATTATTTGCGAATTATTCGTGATTCGCGAATGATTCGCCCGAAAAAACGGCGCTCGCGGTAGTGGACTCGCGGGTCGCGTCGTCGCCGCTCTCGTCGCCGAACTCATCCATGTCATCATCGTCCTCCTCTTCCGCCGCCCTGGCCGGTGCCGGGAGCAAGAGAGCCGCGGCGGCGGATCCTGTCTCGCCCAAGGCCGTCCGCGGAAACCATGTGGAACAGTGGAAATGGCGCGGCGTTGGGAGGCAATGGTCGCGAGCGGTCCACGAGGCAACCTCTCCACCTTCCTGAAAATTAATGTCTCCACCTTCTTCCCTACTCAGCACGCCCCTTCTAGGTCCTTTGGGTGCAATCCATAGCTTACCACTTTGCTCTTCAACATTAAAGCCATCCTTTTGGCCCCGGTGTGGGCACTTGCTGAAAGCAGCTAAAGTCACCTCGTCGGCATCATGGCTCCTAAAGACCTCCAATAACTCTCTACCAACCTCATCTGCCCAGGCCAGTCGCTTCAAAGACTTTTTCTTCTTCTCCTCCATCTTGCGCTTCAAAGTTCTAGTAGCGATTAAGTTAGGTTCATGCAATTGTACATATGTTTTACACAGTTGATCACCAGACAGGTGATCACCGGGATTTTTTTGGCTTTGATACTACTTTGTCGCGACCCAAAACCCAAGGATCAAGCTGAGACCTTCATACCTCCGTAAAAATCAAATTTAAATTAACTAGTTCGAAACTTGTAGATATGCAAAATTTTCATTCCAACGTAAATTCTGAAACTCAAAATTTCATGTGATCAGAATCAAAGCAGAAGTAAGAAAATCTTATTAATTACACAAGTAGCAATTATTGCAACTCTTCATATATGCATACCAATATATGCTGTACAACGAGTAGTGCATGATTACATAATATAGGGCTTTTTTTGCAAACAGCCCCCTGATAAAATTTTTTTTTAAAATTGACCCGGTCAAAAATTTATTTGCAAAAATGACCCTACCCCTGCCACGCAAGCGCCACGTCAGCGCCGCGCGGGAGGGGCAAGAGTTTAAGTTGAACACGGTGAACCATTCACCGTATTCAAACACGGTGAATGGTTCACCGTGTCCAATACAAATATCCCCACTTAACCAAAAAATGGCTAAATCGAGTTAGTTGTATTGGACACGGTGAACCATTCACCGTGTTTAATACTAATACAGCCTTAGCCAAAAAATGGCTAAGTCCTAGGTAGTTGTATTGGACACGGTGAATGATTTACCGTGTCCAATACAACTACCTCCACTTAGCCATTTTTTGACTAAATGGGGATATTTGTATTGGATACGGTGAACCATTCACCGTGTTTGAACACGGTGAATGGTTCACCGTGTTCAACTTAAACACCTGGCCCTAACCCCGCCCGCGTGGCGCTGACGTGGCGCTTGCGTGGCAGGGGCAGGGCCATTTTTGCAAATAAATTTTTGACAGGGCCAATTTTAAAATAAAATTTTGTCAGGGGGCTATTTGCAAAAAAAGCCTCATAATATATAATACAAAACTAACATTTACCAACATTTTTTTAGCAACTCTTAAGCATATGTTACTAGTTATTTTATTTAGTAACACACAAATAAAAGTGTTGCTAAATATATAAATTCATCAACATTATATAATAAATGTTGCTAAAAGCTATAATTACCATCATATATTATTATATGTCACAATAATAATTAATATTTTAAACTTATATACAAACATAATTATAAAGTAACTATGGAAATAACATAAATTATAGAAAATATTGGTAGTTAATTAAGAAATACCTTAAATGCCCAAACAAGTGTATGAAAACTTATTAGTCGTGGAACTACTTTGGCCAGATGTGCAAACTTATATATTTTTTAAGTAACTTATAGTTTCAAATTGAATCAAAGGTTTGATAGAAATTAAAAGTTCAATTTTTAAACTTAAATTTTTGATTAAAAATTTTAATATCAAACTATAAATTTATATATGAATTAAAGTTATAAATTTAATAACGGTTTAAGATTCAAATTCAAATTTTAATTTACAATTTAAATATAAACTCAAATTTAAATTTGAGTAGTGCATTTTAACTTGAATATGAATGTTGTAGTAAATTACATATTTGAATTTGTATTATTAATTTTAATTTTAAATTTAAATTTAAAATAAAATTTTTTAATTTTAATTATAAATGTAAGTTGTTAGTTTGATCAATCAATTAAAACCACAAATACTATATTTGCTATTTTTTGTCATTAAATGGGAAAAGATACTGGAGACTAACCCAAATCCAAACCCAAACCCAAATGAAGCTGCAGGTTGTGTTATGTTTTGTTTTTTATTTCGGTTGAAACCTTTAGGTTTGTATTTATTGCCTGTTTTGCTTTTTTTTGGGGTGAAACCTTTAGGTTTGTATTTACTGTCTTTTTATTGTCATCTATGTCGATCATACAATGAACTTACATATATATTTTTTAGCTGAGTACTAGTGGTTTTTCGGCTGAGGTTTGTCTGTATCTCTGGTTGGGTCCCCTTTGTTATGAGTTATCATGCATTAAAGGCGATGAGGTTATATTAGTTATGTCTTTTCTTCTCTTTTTTTTTCCTTCTTTGTTTTTGATTGCTTTGTTTTTTGTCTCTGTTTCCACTGAATGCTATGTTCGTTCGAAATTTTTTCGATTACGTGTCGAGTGCAGTTATGGCATCGGTAATTGTTATGATTTATTTCCGTGAGTTGCTTCGTGATGTTTGCCAGAAGTTTTCAATGTCAGCTCTGAGATACGATATTTCATATGAAAATGTCGAATTGTTTAAGTGTTACATCGATGTTGAAATTCCTAGAGGGGAGTTTGTTATAGAGGCCATTAGGTGTTAGGAATTCCAATCGCTTTTAAGGTGAAAGACGCAAATTTGGAGGATAAGAAGTTCTTTGAGAATTGCTATGATCCTTATGTGTTATAGTAACTGTAAATTGGTCTACTTCTTGTTTATATATTTTTTTTATTTACTATTGGCACTTTTGCTCTGATATATGTTCTTTAGTTATGATGATATTGCCTCTTGAAAAATAAGCTACTTTTTAGCTGATTAGGAACAAAGAGTTTCCTTTATGCATTTTGAAAACTATGAGCTGTTTGGTGTTTCCTTGAATTTACTTGCAGTTTTCAATTTCAGGACTAATGTGCCGTCTAATTCTAGTATTGTTGTATTTATCCAATTCTGTTATTTATCTAGGATATCAAGTTATTATTACTACACCTATTGCTACTTTTTTGCTTCCTATGAATTGTTGATTTTGCTTTTTAGCATATTTGGGTATGTGAATTAGTGTTTGGATTGCCTATTGTGCTCACAGATTGCTTCTTGGCTCCTGTAGAATACTGGATCTTGGTAAATGAACAAGGTTATAGTATGTGTTGCTAGTCAACATGTACTTACAGGGTTTTAGTGAATTGAAAACACGTTTTGGCGCGAAATGGATGCGAAAACAAACTCAAAAACTCTAGCCCTATAAAGACATGCTGTCTAACAACACATACTGTAACCTTGTCTATTTGTCATGGTCCAGTATTCTACATCAGTCCTTCAAAAGCTGTAATTTGAATTTTTCAGTTCGTTTTTGCATCCATTATGCCCCATCCAATTGTTACATCTGCCAAGTACAGTTAGGGATTAGGAGTTGAAGCAGGAGTCAAGTAATTGCATAACAGAGTAAATAAGAGGATCAGGTAGGGTCTTAGCTTTTCAATGTTGGCAGCTTGGACTCGGAGGCGAAGCGAGAGCCGAAAGCCCTTCGACTGGAGCGGAGATCAGGCAAGAAGGCGTGAGAAGGGGACGTTGGCGGAGCATGGGAGATTTGGACCTTGGGCGTACCGACAGGGAGACTGGGATCATCCGACAGCTTGACAGCTTGTAGGCGGGTCGGATGGTCCGAGTCTCGGGTCGGAGTGAAATAGCGAACCCAGGGCCCGCAGAGTTGCGGATAGTGCGAAGAAGAGTGGATCCGACACCACTTACCCGATGCATGCATTCTTGGGCCGGGGACCCAATCAGAGCCCAATTAGCACCACAATTGTCGTAGATATGGAGGCCCATTGGCTTGAACTCACAGCCTCTTTTAGGAATTAGATATTTATTTTCTAGAGGAAAATAAAAGGCAGATTGTAACTCCAAAAACAAGTAATGAGAATTATGATAATTTCTTCTCCATCTTGTATCTCTCTCTCAACCCTAATTCTCTCTCTCTTTCTCATCTTCTTCTTCTTGTTTCTTATCATCTCTTCTCTTATCCTCTCTATTCTCCTTTTCTTTACTTTAAATTATTGTGTTGCATTCCTGATTTATTGTGAGCGGCCATAATTGGAACCCATCATCCCCAACGTCGTCCATCGTTTCAGCGAAGTATTATCATCAACGGGTTGCGTTGAGTCAGGTATGTAACAATTGGTATCAGAGCGGTTCGATCCCAGGGCTTTGTGTGGTAATATAGCTTCCGAACTCCAATCTCGGCATTGTTGAGTTTAATCGCGACAAGGATTTCTGCGTTGCCGATTCTGAACCGAGATCAGAGTTGGACAAAAGAAATCACCACATAATAATCCTAAGACTGAGTACCTGATCTGAGGAAAAACTCCCTCATTCCTCAGATTATATCACCCACGAGCACAATAGATCATCCGAGGCAAATCAAGGCATCAGTCGACTCAATAGGGAACCACCTTAATCAGGTTTTTTTCCTCAGAACGACAAAATTCGGGGGAGGCGAGGCAACAAGTTTAAGTTTAACCCAAAAGAGTATCTGGAAGATATAGATATGGCAGAAGGGACCCGGCTAAGGGATATTAGTGATCATATCCATTCTTTAGAAGAGAAGTACCAGCGGTTGGGAACGGATCATTAGGCCAATATAGATACACTTACCCAACAAATTGCCGAAGTGAGAGAACCGGACAGAGACAGTTTGAATCGCTACAAGCCGAAGCCAACAAGAGACATGAGGAGCTACTGAAGCTTATAACCGCCCAGGCGCCTACATTCAAGAATCAAGGCGAGGCACCTTCTATTGACCGCAAGTTTAATCCTGGAAGTAGTAGCACGCCATTAACGATCAGAGAAGGGAAGGGCAAAGGAATTTTACCAACTCCCAGCATGCCACAAGAGACAGAGGAAGAGCACACTTCGCCGTGGGGTCATCAAAATTTCAATCATCACCAGCATTTACCATACCCTCAGTTGGACTTTCCGTCATTCGATGGAGAAGATCCCAGGAGTTGGATCGAAAATTGCGAACAATACTTCTAGTTATATCAGATACCTCAACATCAATGGTTGAGTGTAGCGACGATGCATTTGATCGGTAAGGCGAAGACATGGAAGCAAGGCTATTTCGTCAATAAACAGATATGGTTTCTTGGGACGAATTTACTGAAGCAGTGTGTCGAAGATTTGCGCAAATAGGGGAAAGATACCTGATCCGAGAATTTAGCAACTTGAGACACACAGGAACATGTGAGAAATATCAAGAACGGTTTGAGGAGTTAAGGTATCAACTACTATACTACAATCCTCATTTAACTGAAGAATACTTTATCGCGTGCTATATTAACGGACTCAAGGAGGAGTTGATTCATTTCCTGGACATTGCGCATCCGAACACATTGGAAGAGACTTATGAGCAAGCACAGTTGCATGAGAAGGCCATAACCGCACTTAACAAAAGAAACAAATATTTGCCCAAGAGGTCGGGAGGTCAGTACTAGTCAACTTCGTCATACCGAGGCAACATTGAAACTGGGATCAATAAGGTTAGTGAAGATCAAAAACCTTCGCACCAAACCTCACAAAGAAATCAGGTGAATCAATACACAACCAACAGGCAGTTAATGGAACAAAGGAGAGCAGCAGGACTGTGTTTCAAGTGCGGAGAAAAGTATTACCCGAGACATATATGCGTAAATAAATCATTACATGCTTTACAGGCCACCGAGGAAATAATGGAAGTTTACGATGAAGATTGTTTGCAAGAAAAAACGGGGGAAGAAGGAGTTATAGGAGGGGAAGAGCAAGGGTCAAGGGTTATACTTGATGGTGAGGAAGCACAGGAAATAGGAGTTTCAGTCCACGTGCTGAGTGGAGAGAAGCCTCAAGACACCATTAAGATACGGGGCGAAGCAAAGAATAAAACACTCACCCTTTTAATCGATACCGGGAGCACGCATAGTTTCATCGACCTACGGGTAGCCAAGGAAATTGGAGCGAGGATGGAAGCGGCCTCACCTCTGGTGGTAACTATAGCTGATGGACACAAAATGTTGAGCAAACTCAAGTGTCCTGAATTCTCATGGACTATGCAAGGGCAGAGGTTTGTAACAGAGTTAAGGGTAATTGAATTGAAGGTGTCAGCGTTGTGTTAGGCATTGACTGGCTTAAATCTTATGGGAAGGTAACCTTCGATTTTTCGCTAAATTCGATCACCATCATCAAGGAAGTGCAGAAGTTAGAGTTGAAGGGAATTGAAGAAGGATCCACATTAAAAATGATATCGGCAGCACAATGGAGGCAGGAAATCGAGACCGGGGAATGCTATCTTTTAAATCACCAGTTAGAATCAGATGAAGCAAGTTTGGAAGTGATTATACATCCAAGGATACCACTATTGCTGGATGAGTTTCAGGATGTGTTCGAGGAGCCAAGACAGTTGCCTCCTCCTCGGATTCACGACCATAAAATTCCCTTGCATCCCAACACCACCTCGGTGAATATAAGGCCCTACAGGTACTCGCATGCGCAAAAGGAAGAGATCGAAAAACAGATTAGGGAATTGTTAACCCACTCTATAATACAACGGAGCAATAGTCCATTCGCTTCTCCGGCCTTGTTGGTTAAGAAAAAAGATGGAAGTTGGAGAATGTGTATTGATTATCGCCAACATAACAAGTGCACTGTGAAGGACAAGTTTCCCATACCAATTATAGATGATATGCTAGATGATTTGAATGGCTCAAGGTATTTTTCTAAGATAGATCTGCGATCGGGTTACCACCAAATACGAATGGACCCTTCTGATGTCTCGAAAACAGCCTTCCGAACTCATCACGGTCATTATGAGTTTCGGGTCATGCCGTTCGGCCTTACCAACGCCCTAGCGACGTTCCAAGCCGTCATGAACTGTACGTTTGAACCTTACTTACGAAAATTCATTTTAGTATTTTTTGATGATATTCTAATCTATAGTAAAAGTCTAGAGGAGCATGTGACGCATTTGCGCATCACACTAGAAGAATTGCGCAGGCACAGATTCTATGCTAAAAGAAGTAAATGTTACTTCGGGCAGAACCAGGTTGAGTACCTGGGTCACATAATTTTTGACAAGGGAGTTGCCACCGACCCTTCCAAGATCGAAGCTATGGTTCAATGGCCGGTACCCAAATCTGTTAAGGAGCTTCGTGGGTTCTTGGGACTTACTAGATATTATAGAAAATTCATCAGCGGATACGGGAAAACTAGCAAACTATTAACCGAGCTTTTGAAGAAGGATCACTTTCATTGGAGTGGAGAGGCCCAATCAGCATTTGAAGAATTAAAGAGGGCCATGACTAAGGCTCCAGTGCTAGCTATGCCGGGTTTCGGTAAGCCTTTTACTATAGAGGTTGATGCGTGCGGCACCGGGATAGGAGCAGTAATGTCCCAAGAGGGGAGGCCAATAGCATATTTGAGTAAAGCGATCGGCGGAAGGCATCTTGGGTTGTCAACGTACGAAAAAGAATTTTTAGCTATACTTATGGCAGTGCAAAAGTGGCGGCACTATTTGAGTGCTAATCCCTTTGTGATTAAAACAGATCATGAGAGTCTGAAACACCTCTTGGAGCAAAAGATATCAACGCCCATGCAACAGAAAGGGATGTTGAAGATGATGGGGCTGAATTACACCATTTTGTATAAGAAGGGGAGAGAAAACGCCGCGGCAGATGCACTATCTAGAAGAGAAGAATCGGAAGGTCTTTCTTTAGCCATATCTGCGGCAGTACCATTCTGGGTACAAGAGGTGGTGGAAAGTTACAAGGGAGATCGACACTGCGAGAAGATGATAAGCGAACTAATTGTACAACCTACCACCCAGGGGCACTACACGTATGGCCATGAATTATTACGCTACAAGGGTAAGCTATATATTGGAGAGACCGGCTCATTAAGGAGACAAATTCTGGACCAGATGCATAGTTCAGCCTTGGGAGGCCACTCGGGTATACAGAACACTCACCGAAGGGTTAAACAACATTTCTTTTGGCTCGGAATGAAGAAGGAAATTGAAGAATGGGTAAAAAATTGCACTGTCTGTGCTCAGAATAAGGTGGATGGAACTCCTTACTCTGGCTTATTGCAACCTTTACCTATCCCACACCAGGTTTGGGAGGACGTAAGCATGGATTTCATAGAATCTTTACCCAAGTCAGAAGGGAGAGATACAATATTGGTGGTGGTCGATCGGCTCACCAAATATGCGCATTTCATATCGCTGAAACATCCCTTTTCTGCTTTAGATGTGGCTAAGGCTTTTATGGATACTGTATGTAAGCTTCATGGATGTCCGAGGAGAATAGTATCGGATAGAGATAAAATTTTCGTAAGCCAGTTTTGGAAAGAACTCTTTCAGTCAATGGGAACAAAGCTGCACATGAGTTCAGCCTATCATCCAGAATCTGACGGTCAGACAGAGAGAGTTAACAGATGCTTGGAAACATACTTGAGATGTATGTGTTTCCAACATGCCAAGAAGTGGCATTCCTGGCTATCACTGGCCGAATGGTGGTATAACACGAGTTTTCACTCATCTATAGGCATGACTCCATACGAAGCATTATACGGACAGCCACCTCCTAATTACCTGGTGGCCCCCGCGGACACGGTTACCTCTCAGGAAGTTAAAGAATGGGCCGCAGACAGGGAGCAGTTAACACGGGAACTGAGGGATCGACTAAAGGTAGCTCAGAATAGGATGAAACAACAAGTGGACAAGCACCGAAGGGAGAAAGAGTTTGCTGTAGGGGATTGGGTTTATCTAAAATTACAACCCTATAGGCAGACCACGGTGGCAGTAAGAAAACATGTTAAGCTGGCCGCGAGAATTTTTGGTCCTTTTCAGATTCTGGAGCGAATAGGACCGGTCGCTTATAAGTTGCAGTTACCTGACGGATCGAGAGTTCACCCAATGTTCCATGTGTCTCTTTTGAAGAAAGGCCCTCCAACCTCGGTTCCAGCTTCCCCGATGGCACCTATGGTAGGAGAAGACGATGAATTGCTAGTCGAGCCAGAAAAAATCTTGGATAGGAGGGTGATGAAGCGCGGAAATAGGGCCGCCACTGAAGTGTTGGTTAAATGGGCAAATCTACCAGAAGACCGCGCGACTTGGGAGGATTATTGGCTTATCAAGAGTCAATTTCCTTCTTTTGATCCTTGAGGGCAAGGATCGGATTAAGAGGGGAGGATTGTTACATCTGCCAAGTACAGTTAGGGATTAGGAGTTGAAGCAGGAGTCAAGTAATTGCATAACAGAGTAAATAAGAGGATCAGGTAGGGTCTTAGCTTTTCAATGTTGGCAGCTTGGACTCGGAGGCGAAGTGAGAGCCGAAAGCCCTTCGGTTGGAGCGGAGATCAGGCAAGAAGGCGTGAGAAGGGGAGGTTGGCGGAGCATGGGAGATTTGGACCTTGGGCGTACCGACAGGGAGACTGGGATCATCCGACAGCTTGACAGCTTGTAGGCGGGTCGGATGGTCCGAGTCTCGGGTCGGAGTGAAATAGCGAACCCAGGGCCGGCAGGGTTGCGGATAGTGCGAAGAAGAGTGGATCCGACACCACTTACCCGATGCATGCATTCTTGGGCTGGGGACCCAATCAGAGCCCAATTAGCACCACAATTGTCGTAGATATGGAGGCCCATTGGCTTGAACTCACAGCCTCTTTTAGGAATTAGATATTTGTTTTCTAGCTTTTAGGAATTAGATATTTGTTTTCTAGAGGAAAATAAAAGGCAGATTGTAACTCCAAAAACAAGTAATGAGAATTATGATAATTTCTTCTCCATCTCGTATCTCTCTCTCAACCCTAATTCTCTCTCTCTTTCTCCCTTCTTATTCTTCTTTCTTATCATCTCTTCTCTTATCCTCTCTATCCTCCTTTTCTTTACTTTAAATTATTGTGTTGCATTCCTAATTTATTGTGAGCGGCCATAATTGGAACCCATCATCCCCAACGCCGTCCATCGTTTCAGCGAAGTATCATCATCAACGGGTTGCGTTGAGTCAGGTATGTAACACCAATTCACTCAAGCCCTATAAGGACATGCTGTCTAACAACACATAATGTAACCTTGTCTATTTGTCATGGTCCAGTATTCTACATCAGTCTTCCATAGGCTGTAATTTGAATTTTTCAGTTCGTTTTTGCGTCCATTATGCCCCATCCCATTCACTCAAGCCCTATAAGGACATGCTGTCTAACAACACATACTGTAACCTTGTCTATTTGTCATGGTCCAGTATTCTACATCAATCCTCCATAAGCTGTAATTTGAATTTTTCAGTTCGTTTTTGCGTCCATTATGCCCCATCCAATTCACTCAAGCCCTATAAGGACATGCTGTCTAACAACACATACTGTAACCTTGTCTATTTGTCATGATCCAGTATTCTACATCAGTCCTTCATAAGTTGAAATTTGAATTTTTGAGTTCGTTTTTGCGTCCATTATGCCCCAAAATAATCTCCAATTCACTTAAGCCCTATAGGTCATGCTGACTAGCAACACATACTGTAACCTTATCTATTTGCTAAGATCCAGTATTCTACATCAACCATTAGTCCTCCATAAGCTGAAATTTTGAGTTTTTGAGTTCGTTTTCGCGTCCATTTTGTGTCAAAACGTCTCCAATTCACTCAAACCCTATAAGGACATGTTGACTAGCAACACATATTGTAATTTTGTCTATTTGCCAAGATCCAGCAATCTACATCAAATATCTCTAATTCACTCAAGTCCTATAAGAACATGCTGACTAGCAACACCTACCGTAACCTTGTTTATTTGTCAAGATCCAGTATTCAGTAAGAGATTCAGTTAGGAGACTGTAGTGTTCTGACAAAAAAATGAAAATAGTATTTTTCTCAAATGATGACAGTTTGTAAATTAATCGACACGTCAGGATGCTGTTGGGACTCAGGACGAGTAGGATTTGTTTTGAGCATGAAATGGCCGTTGCAAATAACTCCGAAACGACATTCACTTTCAGCTGGAGCATGTTTGTGTACTATTGATGCCACGGGTACAAGTTATCCAACCAGCTACCCTTAATTGGGTTTTTGGCTTCTTTTTTAGTGTTCAGCTGAGTATTTGGCATCCTCTCTCCCCTAGTCTTCTTCTTCTTCTTCTTCTTCTTCTATTTCTCCTCACTCTACTTCTTCTCCTTTCCCTTCTCTCCTCACTACTATGGACTACCCTGCGCAGGATTCTTGCTGCAGCCAGCAGCAAGACAAGGGAAGTAGCAGTAGCTTGGAGAAGGAGTGATCATCCAATGCTGCATTGAGGTGTAGTACTTCTTTTACTCATTCTTCTTCTTCTTCTTCTTCTTGTTTTTCTTTTTCTCTCTTCTTTTCCTGGTTCCTTCCCTCTCCTTGCGCAGTGTCTAGGGCTGCTATTGCTGCCAGCAGCATGGATGCAGCCACCGGCAGCAGCAGTTCCAGCAGGATGCTCTTGCAGTTAGGATTAATAGTAGAATTAATGAGCAATTGCATCTCCAACTCCTTCCCTTCCTACATTCCATCTCTGTAGACTCATTCACCAACCCAAAGGGCAGTCTTAACTGCCAGAGGAACTACAGCTGTAGCTATGGCAGCTTGCAGCATTGCAGCAGTGGAGATGAGAGGGAGATCGAGTGCGAGGAAACTTACACTCTTGATGTTAACTCCAGCTCCTGGTGGTGTTGATGAGGATCAGGGACTTAGGGATGCTTGAATTCAGTTGGATTTGAGGTCAGTATGATCTAATTAGGTAATTTTGGACCCCTCAAGCTGAAATCCTGCATGTGTGTTGGTTTGGTTAGTTTCTGTCCAATTCTTCAAGCTGAGAATTGGAGGTGGCTATTTGGGAGTGGTACTGAGCTTCTTCTTCCTCTCTTCTTCCATCCCAGCAGGCCATCATAGTAATTAGAGCAGCAGCTGCATCCAGAGTTTTGCTAGCAGCTTGGATCGGCAGCTGCCGCTAGCCAGGAGTCTAGCTAGCAGCTGGCAGCAAGGGAGGGCAGAGAAAAGAGTTAAATTAACTGAGTTTCGAAATTCCAATTTCAAAACTGGAGGTTCTTGACTTGAGTTGGGATTGTTGGGGTGCTGTTCATACCTTCCTTGAACAGGAATTGCAGGTTAGTAGCTCTAATTTCGATGTTGATCAAAGAGGCGCTGAAATGCTGATTTTTTGGACTGATTTGGGCCAACTTTGGATTTTAATAAAATTCGCTTGATTTTTCTCTTGGAGCTGAGCATTAGAAGGGTTGAGAGTGATCTTAACTTCATGCTGTAATGACTGGGATCTGGACCAATTTGGAGGTAAAATGAGTGAGAATTTTAGTTTTTATTGAAGTCGAAAATTGAAAATTAGTTTTTACATTGAATCTGAATTCTTGACCTCTATTTATTAATTGTTATAGAATTTCGTGGTGAAATTTGGATTTCTCTAGTAGTGTAGGAACCAGAGATCACTCGTAGATTGTCCCATGCCCTCTTCTTGCCCTGGATTCCCATGTTGAATAAAAAATTGCGACGTCAAGCTGCAGTTCAGCAGCAGCACCAGCAGTAGCCTTCCACAATAGCAGCTGAGTGTGATAATGAAATTTATTGGATTTTGATGCTTCCAACTGTACAATTGGAGCGTGCTCATGGACTACTTGGTTATGAGGAGTTAGGGGAGCGAGTTGTTTAGTGGAATTGTTGAGGAATTGAGGTTCAATTATCGTAAATGGTTCATACTGCTGATTTTGAAGGTTTAAACTTTATGTTTTGGGAGTTTTAAATCCAACTTCTTTGTGAGTGATTTTTAGAGGATTTTAGCTCATCCATGCCTAAATTGTAACTTATTCAAAGTTGCTCCAAGTTGAATTGTAAGGTATATTGGCTCCAAATTAAGTAAATTTAATTCTGAAAGTCGAATTTACATGTAATTAATATTGACTTCCGTTAGAAATTTTATTCGACTTTTAATTTCATTAAATCCAGCAGGGATTTTTGGAATTCGTCTTTACTTCCTTTTTAATTGGAGCTAGCGGAAGATGCTTGTAGAGTTTCAGTTTGATCCGTGGTCGGATTAGCACACTAGGTGTTTGATGTTTACTAAATTCATCGGGATTCCTTGTAAGTCTTGTAGTAAAATTCAGCACGTATATGCATGTCTTGATTTCCATAATTGTTTAGCTTAAATTTTAGATTTGCATGTTTAATATGAAATCTGAATTTTGGAGCATGTTAAACCTATTTTGAGATGTTTAATAAATGCTGAATTGGGATTTAATTTAGGAGAAAACCTATACTTTAACATGTTAATTGGCATTGTTAGGAATTAACTTCAGTAGCTATTTTTACTGCTTTCTCACCTCTGTTAGTGAGCTACGTGTAAACAGATTAGTGTAGGTTGGATTTACACTTGTGCTGAGGTGCCGAGTGGATTTTTATAGTGGAGTCTAGGCCGATTTGCATAGTCGGGTGCTGCGTGGACTGAAGGTGGTCCCAGATATTGGATTTTTGTATCAGATTATACCGAATGCATGTGAGCTTCAGTAGTCTGATCTAATTGATCATTTGCATCATACCGTCTGCATGAGCCAGGTTCGAGCTCGACAGAGACTACGCCTTTTTGCTTAGCTGGTTAACTCCCCCAAGTGCAGCTCCGGAGTGAGGCCTTTTACATGTTGATGTTGCAGCAGCCTTTTTGGGCGACCTACATAGGACCCGTTACCCCTATGGGTAGTGCGTGGTGATAGATTGGCGCAGGCTTGACCGGCCTTATGGCGGTCATGTAGATTGAGTTGGTTGAGTCTTCTCAGTAGATAGTTGATGCATATATTATAGAATTAGTGTGACTCGAGCATTAGTAGTGTACTAGTACATTAGCTGTAGATTTCTTCTAGTTTTACTACTTTTGCTCCCTTACTTATCCTGTTCTACCTTTCAGTTTCGTAAACTTAGTGGGTAGGCCGTTGGCTTCTGTGATGGTACTCACTAAGGGTTACTTTACTTTACAGTAGTTCTCACACCCGTTGTTATTCCTTTTTCTTGCAGAGCCACTTGTTTCTGTCGTCGCCACTTATCAAGGTAAGGGAGTCGTGAGTTAAATCCCTTTCTACTCTGGTTGTTTAGCTAGTGGCGTACCCAATTGGAGGCAGTTTTTGTGATAGTCATTGTACGTACAGATGTATTTATTTTTCAATTCAGAGTTAACGTGAGAGGTGGTGTTGTACTTATGGATGATACTTTTGTACACCTTGGATACATGTATGTGCAGTAGACTATGTTTTAGCTTTAGTAGTTTCTTTACAACTTTTTTACATGTTTGTAGTAGCTCTTGTATTCTTTATAAATACTTTTTTCGCTTTGTGTACATAGGCTTCCTATACATGCGGCGTATCTGTTGGCGAGCTCAGGTTAGACTGAACCTTGAGGCATGACTAATAAGTTGGAGTTGGATGAACCAAATAAGTTGAGTAAAACTGCGGTCCACAATAGATTTAATGGCAAGAGGCTCCACAATAAAGCTAATGTCCAGATGGTTTGAGTTAGGTCGAAGCCTGTGAACGCTGTGGCTGAGCCCTTAAGTGACAATAAACGTAGCTTTCCTATCAGCATATGTTTTAGGATAGTTGGTTAGCACTTACGATCCATTGTAAAGAGTGGTGCCTAATAAGTTGAGTGAAACTACGATCCATAATAAATTTAATGGCAAGAGGCTGAAGAATAAATCCAATGTCCGGATAAGTTGAGTTAGGTCGAAGCCTATGAATACAGTAGAATGTGCCCTTCCTATCAGCATATGCCTTTAGGATTGTTAGTTAGCATTGACAATCCACTGAAATAGTGGGGCGAGGTAGGTGGAAACAGCTATCTTAATTGGCTCGATCAACTGGACCTCACATGCCGTCGACCGCCATACTGACCCGAGTTGAGTTCAGATTGGCGATAAGCGCAAGCAACGCTTGATAGACGCTCAACTCGGTTCCCATTTCAAAACAAAAGTTTACAAGAAAAATTCAAACATTCAAACATTCAGAAGCTTGGATTTAAAAGGAGAGGAACAAGAGGCTACACATAAGAAAATGAAACAGAGCAGGCATGCAAATAATTCAGAAAGAAACTAGCAGTAACTATTACGCATTAATGTTCAACAGGGCTAATACTTTAGACTCATTAGTAACTGTTTGGTCTACTTTTACCAGCTGAACAATTTAGAAAAGTGATAAATTAATCGTGAAAATTTACGAAGAAATATAAGTTTCAGACAACAGTACTTTCTCAATTTCCAGTGTAAACAAAGTCATATGCTTTAGCAGAAAAAAGGAATAGCTATGCACTGCTAAATCAGACGACAAACAAAGCAACTACTTGCAAGAAAAATCTGTACATCACAGCCTCTAAATGTTAACATGAAGTAAATTTCATATTTACAAAAAGGAAAGAGGAAAAGAAATTATTTCTATGTATGTACATCACTGCGAGGGGAAAAACAGAAAAGAGAGAAAGGTATACAAACCTCTTCCGTATCTATGATGATGACACTAAACACGGGGCCCAGCAAACCTCTTCCGTATCTATGAACCTCTTCCGTATCTATGATGATGACACTAAACACGGGGCCCAGCAAACCGGGAAAAAAAAAGAAAAAACAGTTACCACCTTCTCCAGAGCTGGATCAGACCACGGCCTATACAAATAATATGCACTCCAGTTTATCATCAACCAAGAAGATCGCATGGCATGACGAATATTGTGGACGCAAAAACTATCAAGCTACGATGATTGATCAAGTACCACTTTGTGGTTGTTCTTGAGAGTCTCCTTTCCCATCTCTATTTCTTCTCTCTTCAGCATGTTGATCTATGCAAACCGCAAGTGTTCGGTTATGCAGGTCCAAGCTTCCCATGAAGTTGTGAAACCTGGCTGGATCAGATGCTTGAATAACTGCAATATTTTATGTTACATGTCAGACATGTCTCACTGAAAAAAAAAAAAGAAGAAAAAGAAAAGAAAAAGAAAGGCTGATTAGCATAGTTCAGTGTGTACTTAATATATTACCTTGGACAGTTTCGACAAAGAAAATGAAAGGGTCCACCTCATCAATTGGCGATTGCAAATCTTCGTCATCACAGTAATCATCATCAGATTCATCATTTTCACCGTTTTCCTGGAATCCTCTCACTAGATTTTCAGTATTAAAAGATGAAACAAAATTATACTACGAAAAATCTATGTTTTTATATTAATATGCCATTTCCCACTTGCAAACATAGAGCACAATGACTTTGTTTGTGCACTTGCAACGCTCATTAACCTTATATCCAACTCACTCCCTTCCAAGTTATGCTAGCTTAAATGTGCTGCCCTTGAGTGAGTCTAACCCGAGAGTGAGTTCATTCGTAGTCATGAGTTCTCCTTCATTCTTCCTTCTATTTTCTACTATTTGATAATTTTTCTGAAATTTTTTGAATTTTTTTTTTCACCTTCTTGTATTTGAGTTTTTAAAAGAGAGAACAAAAAAACAAAAGAAATAGAATAATACTTAAAAACCTTCCATTCAAGCACCGTATTTAGCCCTCTGCAGCAGTGACATATGGTCTGATATTTTAAGTAATTTTAATTTTGAAAATCAGTAAAATCTTCAGAAAATTTCAGAAAAATTCCAAAAAAAATTCCCGGTGGAGTCCCAATTAGAACGATTTTAAATTTTCTACTTTTGTGACAGGCTTTCCTCTTCTTTAAATTGCTACAAGCATACAAGCCTATATCCTATCACGGAAATCTTAACCCTAGTATTATTTATTTCCAACCTAAAAGCCAAAAAAGCCACCTAAAATGTTGGACGGCAATTCCTTGCTGCATCGATATTGTTTACACTATAACCAATATATCAATTATTTAGTTGATCGAAATTGAAAGGAAGCAAAAGAACTGGAAAAAAAAAAGAGGGGGAATTAGATCCATACTTAATGCAATTATTTCACAGATAAATGATATTCCTTGGCAGGTAAGAGGAAAAATCCCTGGCTACAAAATGAAATAGGGTAGAACAGCACATTTTGATAGCATGCAACGCTAGTAGAACAAATTGATTTAAGAAGTTTACGAGGAAACCAATACAAGAAAAGAAAGCGGGGTTCTACAAGACCAATTGAAGAGGCACAATATTGTGAAGAAAGCACGGATGACTGAAAACTAATAACCACTATGCAACTAGAAACAAAAGCCAACATTTGAGCGCAATAAAGTTTAGATAGGATGACAAATATGTATCAGTAAAATATACAAGTAAATAAATGATTTAGTTTCGTAATTAAGATAAAATTGAGATCTTACCATAAGTGATCAAACAGCAAATAAACAGCACTAACCTTTCTATTCCCATCCTCCACATCAATTCGCATTTCTTGATCCAACTCATCTACCCTGTCGTCTTCATCATCTGCAGCTTTAATAAGAAAAATAAGATTAAAACAACTAAAGGTATGCAGACTCCCAATAGCAATATTTTCTGCAATTTTATAATCTTGTTCTACATATCAGACGCCAAAGAAGGAGCAAGTTTAGTAAATATAAATAGTCCAGAAGAACACTAAGATCTAAGCATGAATACGAACGACATATAGGAGAATATACGACAATTTCAGTTGGTCAAGCATTCACTCTGTATTCAACAAGAGATGAATGCCGCTACTGGTAGACAATGCATGAATAGATGTTTGGAGTATAGAATATTTGGAGTACAGAATAGTATAAAGCAAGTGAACATAGGGATTTAAAAGGTCTAAAAGATTGCACCTAGTAAAGGAAAAAAGAATAATGATAACTGAATTCTCAGATCAAGATGCTTCTTGCACTAGTAATAGAAGAAACAAAGATAATGAAGTTGCAGTACCTGTAGCTTGATTCTTGTAAGACACGAGCAGGGCAAGTATGGCTATGAAGACGCTTTTAAAAGCATCTTGTGGTAGTTTTTCTGCTAGAAGGCCAAGAAGTGAAGTTAATCCCAAGCAGCAAACTTTTTTATCATGTGCTCTGCAATTAGAATGATGTATCAGAACTATAATTTTGGCGACAAAGGACATGAAGAGGAAAAAGGGGGAAAAAAGTATCAAAGAAGCAAGGAATGACAACGTCACCTTCTAAAATTTGCACGGCGACCACTCTTATCAACTTGTAGTAGCTCAAACCAGAAATTGAAAATTTCAGTTGTAACCCCGAGCTTATGAAGAGTATCGAGAGTCAAAGAAGCATTATAATAAAGCGCATTTGCTATCTGCAGAGCAAACAGAAGAACAGAATTAAGCATCATTTCAGAAAGATATTTGAAAATAACAAAGTCATGATGTGTAGAATATTACAGACTTCGCTATATGACAATAAATAATTTAGATATGCACACTGACAGTCCTCACGGGCAAACAGATGTTGCCTTAAAGAATCAGAAAAGAAGTTTGATCAACAGATTTCATAGAGTGCCCTATTTGTTCCTCACGTATTCTTGAAGAACAAATAAATTCGGGCACAAATAAATTATCATGGCCATTTTGCACAACTGTAACACAGTTTTTTGGTGCAAATACAAACTGGTCCAAACCAAGGATTGTTTGTTCTGCCTCTGCTGCCCCCTGCCACCCATGCCATACCATGTTAAGGCCATGCTGGCACATGGCATAGGGTGGTGCCGACACCATATCGGCAAAATGATTTTGTTTTTTGAGGTTTTTGGGATCTTTTTTGAGTATTTTTAGTTGAAAAAATTTTAGACAGGTTTTCCACACTTGAAAGATGAGTTTTCCACATTTGAAAGATGTAGATTCAGTAAATCTACTACATTTGGAGCAATTAGTGCAAAAACACTAATTGCATAATGAGACCAACTTCTAGTGCAAAACACAAATAAGAAAACTTCCCCCAAATTTTCTTTTAAAGCATTTTAGATCTAGTGGATTTATCCATGGTAATTTTTTTTTTTTTTTTATATAGATTTATACCCAATTATGATTTTAGTTTTGTATTCATGCATATGCTTTTCATAATATATGCAAGTTTTATGCAATGATTTTTTTTTTCATTTATTAAGATCTTTATGACTATATTTTTACTAAATTGTATGAGATTTAAAACTTGAGTCATTTTTATGGCCATTATATATGTTGAAACACTCTAAAAATCTAATCTTTCATGAAAATTTGAGTAAAGAAAATTTGTGCCAATGAGTGCTAGTGTGCCACTGGCATAGGCAGTCATGCCGACATTCACACGCCCTGTGCCGCCGTGTCATGCCATGCCACTAGCACAACAATATAGGCCATGTGAACAACACATCAATCTAGGTCCAAACAACTCCTACTTGTGCAATTGTATACTCAGCCGAAAGAATTTAGGTGTGGGGCACCTAACCTATTCCGTACCGTGCCCGAAGGAAGCAAAACACATGGGGTAGGACGCCTTCATAGTAACATGCAATACCTAATAGCTGGTGTGCAATTCATTACAGCATGAGAGTAGCAACTTAAGCTGTGCAGAATACCATAAATACTAACTATTATTTTCTTCTTTTCTAGCTATCTCTTTTTTTTTTTCTCCCTCCTTTCAGATGTCGGAGCAAAGGACTTCTCTTCCTTCCCTTTTGTCTCCAAGAAAAAGATGATCTCCACAGTGTTTGAAGCACCAAGATGATAGAGTTATGGAACTGATAAGTTGGAAACTCATTTCTCACCTAGATCTAGGATAGATCTAGCAGATTTAGGACGACGGCTTGACATACCCTTCACGGGTTTATGTGATGAATTCAAGCTATTATAATAGAGTATTTTTAAGGGCTCAATAGTACTTTTTTTTAAATATATCTTAGTTGAAATAAAACTAGAATCAAAGAAATTGATTTATGGATTATGGTCCCTCAATGAATTTTCATACAATAATGTTGCAATTTTCCATGAAAAATTTAAAAAAAATGATGTCCTCAGATTCTCCTCTATGCTTTTTAAAATTCAAAAACAAAAGTTAAAAATATCAACAACAATGATGTATAGATTCTGCTGTTTCTATTCATCATATGGTCCCTCGACTCCCTTTGGATTTCTATGGAAGGAGCTTGTATTTTTAGTTAAAAATTTACAAAACAATTAATTTCATAATTTTTTATATTCTATAAAAGAAGTAATAAAAATTGAAATAAGTGAAGTTGATCCAGCTGATCGGTCAGTGCTAATAGGTCACTAAAGCAAGCAAGAGAATCAAGAATCATAATTATAAACAAAAAACACTTAAACCAACATTATAAAACTTTCCATGGATCAAAAAGATCAAACTAATACCACACTAGAGTGTGTCAACGCATGCCAATAAGAGACCTTTCAAGTTTCTTGGCACACCGTCACGCTCACATGTTGTCTTGGTATTGTTTCATGCCATACTGTACCAGCCGGGACTTGGGACACCATACCACTTAAGTTGAATCCTCACTTATCTATAGTACTACTACTATCAACAAATTCTTTTAAAAAAGGGGCAATTGCTTATATACCCCTGAAAAGTTTCCGACTTTCTAATTTACCCCCCTTAGAAGGCTAATATTGAAACTATCCTTTTTACGTTCCAACCTATTTCAAATATACCCCTAGAGTTAAATTTTGTTAATGAACTGTTAGCCATAACTGTTATTTCTATAAAATTACTATTTTGCCCTTTCAAATATACCCTTCTACTATCACCGATTTTTCTTATTTGCTCTTAAATTAGGGGCACAAAAAGTATTTTGATTTTTGGTCTTTTCAAATATATTCTTCTACCATCACCAACATTTCTTATTTGCCCTTAAGTTAAGGACAATAGAGGTATTTTGATTTTTTTAAACTTTGGCAGATATTTAACTTACGTTTAACCAAGTTACCTTAATGGGTGATAACTGCAGGGGTTTTTTGGAATAACGGAGGAACATATGAGAGGTATATTAGAAAGAAAAAAAAAAGTAGGGGTAAATGAGATATTTCTAAAGTTTTGAGGGGTATATAGGTAATTATCCCTTACAAAAAAACATTTCTCAAGGAACCGGAGAAGTTACTAGTTCAAGGTTTATTGGTTTGACCACTAATTCAATTACTGGCCAACTCCGTGACACCAGCATGACATTGTAAATATAAATTACTAAATTAATTATACATATGATACCATAGTGAGTAACAATAATCCTATTTTGCTATGAATCAGTAAAATTCCAAGTAACTTACATTTAGCTAAAAATTTGATTGTATGTTATTGACCTTAAAAACATATTCTAGTGTTAATTGAAAAAGTTTATTATTTTCGATCGTCTGATTGAAGATCAAATGAAAGGAAGAAAACCGGATGACTTGAACAAAACTAGAATAGCAGTGGTTGTATAAGTTAAAAAATCCAAATAACTGTACTCAAATAAAGAATGTTAATCTCTTTTTACAAACATAAGCTAGTTAGTATGCTGCTATAACGACCGGACCCGCTAGCAATAATAACTCATTGGGCCCAAACCATCGGCCCAAATTGCTTAAACCCAATTATTACGTCTAGCACAATCAAGCTTATATACTCCCACATCTAGCCATAACTATCCGATATGGGACTATTAAGGTGTCACAGCCTCTGTTAGTAAATTCACGAATAATTCGCGAATTTTTGGAAAAACGAATTAAACGGTCGAAGACGTATTTTTCTGAAAAATTTGAAAAAAAACACGTTTTTTTTCCCAAAAATAATTATTCGCGGATTATTCGCGATTCGCGAATGATTCGTCGAAAAAAACGGCACTCGTGGTCGCGGACATCGTCGCCGCTCTCGTCGCCGAAATCACCTGGGTCGTCCTCCTCCTCCTCCTTCTCCGCCGCCCTGGCCGGTGCCGGGAGCAAGAGGGCCGTTCTCCTCCTCCGCCGCCGCCGGCGTCGAGAGCAAGAGGGCCGCGGCGGCAGAGTTTGTCTTGCCAGAGGCCGTCCGCGGAAACATGGATGAAAAGGCACAGCGTTTGGACTTAGGGGCGGACGGATCATGCGCGGTCCACGAGGCCACTTCGGCCTTCGGCCTCGTGGACCGCTTAAGAGGGAGGTCCACGGTGGACCTCCCTCTCAAAATATATNCGTGGACGCCTTCTCCATTGCTGAGAAACCCGTTCTTCGTCTCTGCCTCAGTCGGGGACAGCGGCCCCAATCACCAATGTTGCCTCATGGGTCGCCACCCTCGGGGTTTGGCGTGGCGACGGTGGTCGAGATGGGTGCTGCCGGTGCCGGAGGAAGGGGACTAGGAGGGGTGCTGTAGGAGGGTTAATTGACAATTAACCAGGGAGAGTTAATTGGGAGAGTTAATTAGGGCGGAAGAGTTAATTATTTAAGATTAATTGGAATAAATTAAATATTTTATTTATAAATTTGTAATTATTTATTAATATTTTTAAATATATAATATAACTCTTATATATTATTAATATATGTTTATTATAATTTTAAATATATTTAATCTATATATATAAAAATTATAATAATAATAAATATAGTATATTAATTATTATATATTTATTATATAGCCGAATTTTTGATCCCGGATTTTTAATTGGTGAACGTGTAATATCCGTATAAATCACGTATCCGAATAATTGCCGATTCCGTTTTTTAGCCGTATTTTTCAACGAATTTAAAAATTAATAGACGAATTTTATCCGAATTATACCCGTACCGAATTTTTGCCGAATCCGAATTAACTAAATATGGTCACAGCTGCATGCTAGAAGGAAAAGAAATAGGCAATTAGCCGAAAGTCAAAATAGGCTAGTTTGAGGCAATGGTTTCTTACCACTTGTACTAAGAGGCATTTCAAATATGGCTTCTCTGTTCTATGCAAGCGATCAATCGTAACAATGAGATATGGCTGGATCCAGTGGTCAACATGGCCTTTGCAGTTTTGCAAGACTGCTGCAATGAGTTTAGGTGCTGGCTCAATATTGTCATCATTCAAGTTCTTATCTGTAATAATCTGCATACCATGACACCACATGTAAGCCACACATGGAGGAATGAGAATCTACATTTGAGGAAGAGGAAATGCAGTAATCTGAAAAGAAATGAGTAAGCTAGTTGCTCACAGATGAGAGTGTAACCCACAGGCTTTGCTGATAATCAGGCTCCTTGCACGCAAGAAAATGAGCAGTATCTCGGGATATGTAATTGTTCAGCGGAACTAGAATATCTGAATCAGAAAAGGGAGAAGGACAAACTTGTTTATAGCAAGCATAAAAATCTGGCAGCGAAGGATCAATTCATCTAATATATACCACAGAATTGAATAACAGGCAATGAAAGATATAATGAACTTTATGTCCTCTCATTACAAGGACGTCAGTTTTGAAATTTTCCACACTAAGTCATATGAGCAAACTTTAGATGATGGGGATCAGGCCACATTCATCATACCCTTGCCAAAAGCCACATTGTAGGAATTTTATGCAGCATCAAGCTTTTTTCATCCATTTTATATGACAACTTTGAGATTATCACAAGTCAATTGGAAAAAGATTAAAACTTTTACTTATTATAGCCTTGTCTAGCTATTCTTACACTGACATTCTATGGAACAGAATGTGCCGATGGTGGTCTCCTATTTTCTTGTTACTGTTGATTAGGTTGCAAAGTCCTCCTTTTTTCTAAAAAAAAAAAAAAAGAAAGCAGCAAAAACAAATACTACTTTTTTGGTGTCATCAAACAAACTGAGATGCATAGAATTCACCATTCTCTTCACATTCAATCATAGAGAATTTTGAGTTTAAAATAACAAAGAGAGAAGCATAAACATGACCAACCAAACAGGGACTGAGAACTAGCCAACTATTATTCACATACTGACTGACTAAGGTGTCCTAACGTGATACGTTTAATAAGAATCAAGGTACGGCAGCAACAAGAAGGGAGATGAGGTTGTGGCATTTACCAATTACTAAAAAAAAAACTAATGATAGAGTTCTAAATTATTACGGTGCACTATAGAAAAGAAAGAAGCACTAGTAAACTGTATAAAAGCAATCACCAATACATATGATGAAACTACGAGTGCCACAAGGAAATCGCTTGACAGATTATAAAATGTTCAACAATAATGGAGCCAAACCAAATATCAAAAATATGTTCTAACTTGCTTGCGTTTGATATAGATGAATTAACTAAGATATTCAATATGAAGTTGCATGATGTATGCTATTTGCTGATGACATTGGTTTAAGTCTTCAACTATTAGTATAAGACAGAATTTGCACCAAAGTTTTCTTCGTAGAAAAATGGGGGCATCATTATGTAGTAAAAAGGGAACATGATATGGCATGTGCCATGGCATTCCCACGAAAGCCCCTCCCTCCAAATCTTACTACGGCAATATGTCTATCCTCAAAATTTGTTCTACCGCACAATAAGACATGCTTTTCATGATCCTTAGGTCTTATTGCTTTCTCACTCAAGTGGTAATTGTGATCTATTTACGTTTTGAAATAGATCAAAGGACACATTATTGTGTCAATGCAGGGCAAGAGATGTCAGGACAACAAACCCCTTGTTACTGTATTGGTATCTAATTACATTTTGAAATAGATGAAGACTGAAGACCTACTCAGTAATAGAAAAAGACACACATAAACATGGTTTTCTCATTCAAGTTGTAACAGTGATCCACCCTATCAGCTTAGAGGTGAAGGACGAGGAAATTCTTGTTGAATCTGAACCCTCAAAGTTTGTTGAATCAACCTATCTTTGTTAGCTAGTCTGTAGTTTGTGACGCACTGAATTCCACACATATATAAGCATCATAAGATATAAGCTAGATAGGATGGCTAGCACATTCTTGAAAGGAATCCTCAAATAGGAAGTGTAGAATCAAGCTTGATATGAGGATACTGGTAAATGTCTCTAGTGTCTCATCAAACAAATTTGAAACTACTTACATTCTTGCCGAGAATTAAGCAAGGAATTATTTCCATAGGAAGTCCTATTATAGAAGGAATTGATGGCGTAAGTTGGAGTTATGATATCCTCATGCGCAGACCAATGCTCTAGGTGAACCAATCAAGCACGATGTACATTATACTACATGCTACATTTACTATAGAGGACATAAATATCTATGCTGGGACAGAAAATTACTGAACAAGTATATAAGTTTTAACTTAAGAGGAAGGCTTCTTAAGGTCTACATATCCAAGCCAAATATGTCACTTCAAAGATAAAATAAAATCACTTTTAAGCAGCATTTAAAGGTCTCAACTTGATGATTCATAATAATTCTCATCTAAATAAAAGTTAAAAGATAAGTTTGTGTTTTGCCTCTTTTGTTGATCTCTCCATGTTTTAGCTCAACGCATGAAAAAAAAGTGTGAAAAGGGTGCGTATTTTACTCACTAAGCAGCCTGGTACAATTTTTTTTCCTTAACTGAAGTTGTTCTTCCTAGAATCATCATGTTATGGAATAAAAATGCCCTGATAATGAGAATAACATATCAATGAACTTTCTTGGTCCAGAATAAGTTCAATAAATGACCTCTTAAGAAAGTTTGCGTGATAATAACAAAGATAACCATATGAATGCAAAGCATCATGCAAAAATAAGCATCTGCAACAGAAATGAACATCAAAGTATCAAACATCAAATGGTAAACAAAGCACTATTTTTAGTAGCGACAACAGCATAAATAGATCAGTTCTTATACCTAGTAATGTTGGGACTGATCAGACAAACAAGCAGTTTGGTTATGAATCTTAAACAATAGAATAAGGCAAGGAGCACATATCAAATGGAAAACTTCAGACAGTAGGACGAAAAGTAAGCAGCACGACAAGGCAAGATGCAGTAAGAATGCCTTTCCAAATAAAAATTGAAATAAATGTTATAAACAATGGTGAAAGAGCAGCATAAGGTATAACTACAAGTTTCATTACTTTCAAAGAAATCTACAGCCCAATCTTGAAGTGCATCCATAATCAACGGCCAAAGACTCCACATTGCCATTGATATTGTTGGGGAGAAATATGTCATATAGGTGACAATTTCAATAACTTCTTCAAAAACTTCTGCAGAACGTATAGAGAAATCAAAAAAATAGAAATAAATATTAAAAGAAGATTAAATAATGAAAATGAGGCAAGTGTTTCAGCAAATTAAATAGCATACTCAGTTTAGTATAATATAATAGATCAAGATAACTAAGCTCAACTGTCTACCACTGCTTCCATAGCCCTGAATATGGCCTGGTCTAGATCCTTCTAGATCAGGCATTTTATCTAAGTATCTAACCCACATGCTACATCTGTTTATTGAAAGCAGGTATAAGAATAACTAGCCTAGACTGACAACAAGTCGATATTATTTATACCTATCATGAAAGCAAGAAACCTCTCCAATGGACAGAACAGTTGGCATACACATTGGCACCTTGTGTGATTACATATTAGCGCAATGGCGATTATATATCTACTTAACACTTTCACATTAAATTTCATTGAAATAGTCTAGGATTGTACAAATTTGGTAAAACACAGATACCTATATATGCACTATATCCTCTTCTAAAATTTAGATCGCTATTGACCTTCCTATTAACAATGAACCTAGTGATAATGTTGAAACCAAAGGTAAAGAAAAACAAAACTTCATGACTTCAATAATTTTACATACACAATAAATTGAAGCAGGATTACTCCAAAATAAAATTCCTGCATGTTATAACTTCTTGATTGAAAGAAGGATTGTCATGCAGCAAAAGTTGTCACAATGGCACAGGTGGTGCCATTGTCAGCAAGCCCTCCCATGTCAGTGGCACACCACTAGCACATTGGCACGCGTTGGCATGAACTTTTTCATTAAATTTGCAGAGTTGTAAATGTCTTAATAACTTACATGCATAAACAAGTCATAACTCGGTAAAAAAAAAAAAACAAAAAAACGCTACCATGGATAAATTCACCAAAGCTAAAATGATAAACGAAATTGGGGGAAATCTTCTTATTTTGCCTTTTAAATAAAAATTGGACTCAGTATATGATAGTACCTGCTAATTGCTCCAAATCTATACTACTAACAAAAGAGTGAGTTGGGAAAAAAGAGAAATTTCCATTAATGCCATTACTTTATAAAGCACTAACTTCCTTTGTCCCATCTATTTGAAGTATTTCACCCAAGGTTCTAAGTCCCGCCCCGTGCCGTACAGCACGAGACGGCACGTATCGNCCCCACCCCCCCCACCCCAGCGGCACGCGGGGTCATGCCGCACGAGACAAAGCGGCACAGCGTCCCGTGCCGATGGTGGGTTTTTTTCTTTTTTGCTTTTTTTTTCTTTTGCTTTTTGCTCAGCTTTGGATCCCTCTCACTGTCTCACAACATCATGTATATGCTTTTTTTTTGTCTTTTTGCACCTTGTCTTTTCCTTTTTTGACTTGGATGCTTGTTTTTTTGGACTTTTGTTTTTTTTTTTTTTTTTCGGTTTGGCCTTTGGGTAACGCGAAGGCCAACCATCTCACCTATAACTTCATGCAAATCCCCCCCCGCCCCCCACGCCCCATCTTTCTTTCCTTCTTATTCTTTCCCCCCTTTCTTTCTTCGGTGCTTGGCTATCTTCTCCTCTTCTCTCTCTCTTTTTTTCTTCTCAGTTCTTACATATCTTCCTAAAATTATTTTTGTCATCTTTTTTTCGTCACTTTAAAAGGAGGCAAAGACATTTCATATCGCAGATTTGCTTATTAGGTAAGTCAAAGAAATTATAATTCAATTTTTTTATTTTTAAATATAGAGGCTAATTTTTAATTGACATATCTGATCGACCACAGACATCCATTTTCTTTTCGCAAATTATTTTATCAAAATTTCTCGCACCACGAAGCTTTCGGCGAATCAAGGTAAACAAACTTTAAGGTACATCAATCATAAAATTTTATTTTTGCATTAGAAGATTTAAAATTTTGATAAAATCTAAAGCTAAATTAAATCAATTGATATTTAAGTTTATTTAATTTATTGCTATTTTTTTTATGATCTAACAATTTTTCAAAAATTTTAAGAAAAAAGTATTTTTTTAAAAAAATTAAAAATAATTTAAAATAATTTTAAAAATTATTTTTTGTACCTTATAAAAGAAAGACAGTAATACGATCAAAAGAAAGAAAAAAAGATATCTTTGTATTTTAAAAATTATAACCTGCAATAATTTTAAAAAGTAATATAAATAATTTTAAAATAATTTTAAAAAATTATAATTTTCAGAAAACCATTTCTCTAACTTCGTATTTTATAAAATATTTTTTAAAAGAATAAAAAAGAAAAATTACGGATGTAATTGTGGTTCTATTTTGGTTGTTCTAGTCATTATATGCTTTCTAATCAAATCAATATACAGATCTTGAAAAGCTTTTAGAAAAATTAAAATTTTCTATAATTTTATCTGTTATTATTTTTTAAAATTTATAAAAAATAAAAGCAAAGGAATTTTTAAAGTTGATAGATATGATTCGTTTTTCATCATGTCGTTCATTTTTCTTATTTTTCTGGAATAGATTTTATTTTATTTGTCTATGTGTTAATAATTATAGATCATAATGCCACCTAAAAGAACAGAAGATTATGGCTGGCAACATGGGCAAAAGATTGATGGAAATAGATTTCATCGGAAGTGCAATTACTGTAATATGGTTGAAATGGGCGGAGGTGTCACTCGCCTAAAGAAACATATCGTTGGGGGTTTTTCTGAAGTAGCGAACTGCCCTAAAGTCCCTCAGGAAATAAGACATACAATAAAAATTGAGTTAGAATCTTAAAAAATAGCAAAAAAGAAAGCAAAGGATGATCGAGATGAACTAAGATAAATGAGCGGCTGAATATTCCCTTATTGACCCATATGAAGGTATAGGTGATGAATTAGATGCTAATACTAGAGCTGCCATGAAAGCATCTGTACAAGAAAGATGGCAGCAAGATGAAGTCCAACGACATATAGCACAATTTGAACGCTCTCAATTTGATACTGGTGGTGGGTCTGGGTCTCGGTCTCGGTCTGGCTCTGCACCATCTGGTTTAGCTTGAAGTGATTTTGTTAGCCGCATGTTCGACAGATTTAAAAAAAGACCAAAAGGAAAAAGTGGAAGACATCCAAATATTATAGATATTAGACTCAATGGCATTTCCTAACCTAGATGCTTAGCAGCGTATAGATACAATGCTAAAAAAAGATAAAAAAAGGCAGAATTGGTCGAGCAATAGCAAAATTTTTTCACTTAGTCATATTCCTCCCCATGTAGCAATCACTCCATATTATAGATCAATTATTGCTATCATACAAAAGGAGGGTCTAGGAGTTGAACCACCAATGCCGTATGAGATCTCTGGCAAATACCTTGATGCGGAGGTCAATGATATTCATGCATGGGTAAAAAACTTCAAACAACAGTGGGGAGATGTATGGTGTTATCTTGATGTGCGATAGTTGGACAGGATCGACAAAAATGAGCATTATAAATTTTTTAATTTATTGTAATAGGAAGGTGGTCTTCCACAAATCAATCGATGCAACCAGTCAATTTGAAGATACTGACTATATATATGCATTATTGGAACAAGTGTTACGTGAGGTTGGTGAGAAATGTGTGGTACAAGTTGTATCAGACAATGGTGCAAACTTCAAAAAAGCTGGCAAACTATTAATGCAAAGGCATCCACATTTATTTTGAACTCCTTGTGCAGCGCATTACATCAACCTAGTAGTGAAATTGCATCCACATTTATTTTGATAAGATAAATCGGGTGAAAAAAACTGTAGATACTGCACAACGTATATCTAAGTATTTGTATAATTATTTTTGGGTCCATGCTTTAATAATAAAATTCACAGGACAAGAACTTGTACGTCCTGATATCACACGATTTGCCACAAATTTTATTGCTCTATACAGTATCCTTCAAAATAAAAATGAATTAAAGTCCATGTTTGCATCAGATGAATGGCAAACACTAGATGAAAAATCGATTGAGCAAATAATTCTGCCCCCCAAATTTTGGGATTATGTGAAAGAGATTAATGACATTGTGGAGCCGCTATACATGGTCCTTCGTTTAAGGGATAAAAAAAAAAACCTCATATGGGACATGTCTATTATAAACTAAGGATGGCTAAAGATAATATCAAAACAAATAATCCGTTGCGGTGTCAATCTTATCTAAAAATTATTGACAAATGTTGGGACGTCCAGATGAGTCGAGATCTACACCTAGCAGGTAAGTTATAAATTATAACAAAATTATTTATTATTGATTGTTCATTGGTAATCTTGCATTGTTAATGGAGTGATTTATTTCTTAATGATAGGTTATTGTCTTAATCCGTCATACCATCATCATTATAATCATAGATTTGATGATGAATTGTTGAAGGCATTACGAAACGTCATCAATAGATTGGAGAGGAATCCAACACATGCTGCTATTGCCATAAGTGAGGTATAATGGATTTTTCAATGTATTATTAATTTGCTAGATGTTAATATATTGATTGTTGATTATTATAGTATCATAATAAAGAGAAAAATATTTCATGAATCCTCTAGAACTTTTGGTGAAGCGGGTGCAATTAACAAAAGATACAATATCGATCCTAGTAAGTAACTCCATAATTTAGACAGTTTACAACTGATGATTTGATATATTTTTAACTTTTAATTGTACAGCTGAGTAACGGCTACAATATGGTGGATCAGCAAAGCATTTAAAAAAGATTGTTACGCGTGTCTTATCTCGAACGACAACGTCTAGTAGATGTGAACACAACTGGAGCACATTCGCACTGATACATACCAAAGTGCGTTACTGATTAGTGTACGCTTGATCAAAGAAGCTAGTTTATGTCCACTATAATATGAGGCTCCATTTAAGATGCATGCAAGAGGAGTATAATAAGGAAAAAGAATTAAAAACTAATGATCCCTTGGATGCAAGCTTTAGCAATGATGAATCAGATCCCATACTTGATTTGCTATAAGATAGAGACAATCACGAGGACCCATTACTCGATGAACCTGGTGATCCACCACGACCATTCAGAATAATTGTTGGGGAAGCAGAAATTAGTGATGTTGAAAGATGGACTGACGAGAATATAGGAAGGTCTCAAGGAAATGTGTAAGAACAAATAGCTTTGGACGAAGAATTCCAAAATCCCGCACATGACTTTGATGCAAAATTTGAACGTCTTATGCAAGGACCTGGATATGGTCGCCCACGTCATACTCAGAGTCAATCTAAAAAGGAGAAAACGTCTTATATCGCAAAGAGGCCTACAACGACAGTCCAAAGTAGTAAGAGTAAAAAAAGTATGACCTCGATGAATCAATTAGATACAGCTGATGCGCTCCCACAAGATGATGATAGTGATACATCAGCACCAACAGATTTTAGATTACCACGGTCTAAAGATGAATGTAGTGATAATGATGATACCATTAATAGCAATGAGGATGGTGGCGACTTCATTCCACAAATACAACAGGAGAGTGGGGGTGGTCTTATATTTACTGAAGAGCAAAACTTCACGCATGCCACTCAAGATACTGATCATGGGTCTCAACCACGTCAAACATTCGAGGCGGTATATGACCGTAGAAAAGATAGAAGGTCCTCACAACAAGATTATGGGGAGATGAGACCGAGAGTTTGGATAAAAGAAAATGATGACGTTGTGTGGTATGAGACTTTGTGAAGAAGTCGGCAAGCTGAAGACGAGAAGATATAAACGGTAAGGCCAGTGTGCCATTAAGAAAATGATGCCGAACAAAGTGACAATCAATTTCAATATGTTTAGTGCGTTCATGAAATATCGGATTATTAGCAATCTTGATGGCACTTTGATTGTCACAATACAGAGGAAAGAAAGTTGCAGTTAAACTTTACTTCCTAGAGCCCGAAGAGGCAATAAAAGATCCATAACTTCATCGGATGCCAAGATTTCCGATAAACGATAGAGTTGCCTTCATGTGTCGCCTAGAGTAGACAGCACGACCAGAATGACTGTTACTGTGTCAGTTATGAGGATACGTTGAAGTAGTTTTTAACTGAGGATTGTACCCACTCGGTGAAAGTTTAGGGTGCGCGATAGCCCTCAATCAACCTCGAGAATAAATAGAGTGATAGAGAGCAGGTCTATAACGAATACGACAGGTGTATCATTCGGTTAAACAAGTCCTTGGTTGAAGACAAGTGATACAACGACAAGAAACGTAAGAGGCGATAGAAGCACCGTGATAATTGGTCTCAGAAAAGAAAAGAAGATGGAGCCTTGAAAGTGAGGCTCGAATAAGACTGCGACTAACCCGACCCCTGGTATGACTAGCAGCTAGGTGGTGCCCAATAACGTAGAAAGAACCACTAAGCGAATAAAGGACCGCTCGATTCTTTGTCTTATAGCAGAGGTTTAGATCACGGCTTCGACTCATAGCACGATACAGACGATGTCGTAGACTCTAACAAACCGAAGCAGCAGAAGAACCACTATAACCCTAATGAACGAGATGAGGCTGTG
>NC_033641.1:1986719-2043444 GCF_001540865.1 Ananas comosus
AGAGAGCAGATTGTGAGCAGGCAAGTACAGTCGGTGTGAAGCACTGGAGGAAGTAATACTCGAAGACGAGTTTCCTGCCAATAAGCTCTGCAAGTGCAGCATCAATGGGGTAGCGGAGATCGATGAAAAGTTGGCCTCGTAAGGCCTCGAACTCTGGCCGAGACGCATAATAAATTGAAAAAGACGCTGTTGATCACGAATTTGCGTTTGTTGTGGTAGCACAAGTGCAAGCCAAACAAGTCTGGCATAATGATTCGTCCATGATGGATAGTTGCGCACCGTGCCTGCATAAAGCTATAGAATCCTGAATGGAGCGTTCACTTGATGGGCGATGTGAATTTTTTCTTCTTGAATTCACTATTATGATTGAGATTGCTAGATTGTTCATGCTCATATAGTTTTTGAAGATGAGCCCACATTTGCTGAGCTGTAGTGAAACTCACCAACTGCATTCTGATGTCAATTTCTACAGACGTGGATATAATTCCACGAGTACGTCTGTCAGCATTATTCCACTCTTTGAGTTTCTTCTCATCAGCAGGAGGGCTAGTGTCATTAATATGATCTGTTAAGTCTAGGGCATCAAGTAAAAGTTTTACAGACACCGACCACTCCCGGTAATTAGAACCAGATAATTTGACATCTAGTTGAGGAAATTGATTGGTAGAAGATGTCATAACTTAAATAAATAAAGAGAAGAGATAGAATGGACAAATCTGAAGAAGTGGCTTGCTAGAGACTCCGAGCAACTTGGTCAGACGTACGTCGAGATATGATGCGCAGCCACACAAATGTGATGATGATGATCGCAGCCCCAGTTAACCACTAGAACAGGATCGTGTCGTCCTCGGACGTGGTGCTGATCTGGACGAACAATTCGCCTTCTGAGGAGATAAGCAAAAAGTCGTCGAAAGAGAATAAAACCCTAGAAGGGCTCTGATACCATGAAACAAAAGATTTGAGAAATTTTCTGTATATTATTCATCTAAATCCATTCTCTTATATAGAGAGAGGAAAAGCTTTACATGGAAGTACAGGATTATATCCTATTATACAAAGAAATAAATAATACTATCCTAATAAGAAAGTAACATAGATAGTAATATATATAACATAAATGGTAATATATATATATATATATATATATATATATATATATATATATATATATATATATATATATATATATATATATATTATATATGGTAACATATATAATATATATATGGTATGTAATATATATGGTAACAGAGAGAAGGTTTGGAGGCAATATTAACTAGATATCCACGAAGGGATGATACTTTGCACACATAGTTTGATAGTACTTCAATATCATCATATCCATCATATCGACATGGCCTATATGGAGGGATATTTGATTATGATGCATCAATTCATGGCACTCAGAGCGAATCCCAATCCATCCCGTATCAATTGGAGCAACAACAATCCGGTCACTATCCATCTATACCTTCACATAGTGAAAGCTCATATGGCGAATCTACGTCCATTGATACGTATGCATATGCACATTATGATTCTTCTATTCCGTACAATTCATATCCTTATGATATTTTAGTCCATATGCCACAGATGACTGTTGTCCATTACATCCACGATCCAGTTGCATATGCAGATTATCTTCGACAATAAAATAAGATATATCGAGATTATAGGACTTTCTCACAATACCAGCAATACTTATATCAACATTGTCAAATAAATCTTGTATCTGCAGATGACAATATGTCATATGATCAAGCATGACGATCTATGCAGAATTAAGCAGTTATCTCTGTGTAAAAATATAAATTTAAATAATTATTGTACTTGTGAATTTTATTATTGTATTTTAATTTCTATTCTATATTAGGTATAGTTGTACTGTATGTACAAAAAGCTTACAGCATGTTAATTGATGAGTATAGTAAGCTATACAATAATACATAGCAAATATATTCATAATTATTTATTTAAATCTTTCAAAATAACATTATAAGAGTTTATTGGAACAAAAAAAAAACTGAAATACGTCCGTGCCAAAGCGTGCCAATAGGAGGTCATGCGTATCTATCGGCACGCAAGCATACCACGTGTCGGCATGCAAGCGTGCCTGTGCCACACCGTGCCAAGGACAGAGCGGCACGCTCCCGTGCCACGGCACTTTAAACCTTGATTTCACCGTCGATTTATTGATGATAGTCTAATTTAAAGAACCTGCTTTAAATCTATACAGTCAGATCTTATCTAACGGATGAAACAGAAAGTATCTGTCATTTTTTGTAACTATAATGCACTCCAGTTTATTTTATTTTTTTAATTGCAAATTAAATACTATATGCAACAATTTAGATCACCAAGTGACGTAAGATTCTAGGGGTGAAACCTACAAGTTCAAGAGGTGGCTCGCACCATGCCCATGGTGTAGCATTTGTCCACAGAGCACTTAGTTATCACACTTCCGGCGATCAATTGCTCTATTACCATATGTAATGAGCCAACTCCCTAGTGCCCAACTATCAGCCGAAACCCCAAAATGCTTAACCCAAGCTATTAGTAACATCCAATATGTGACTTTTTGGGTGTTACAACATCAGGTGTAAACTGTATATTGTCAATAGACTCAATACCTTCACCTTCTGGAGTCAACATTCTCTGCATTATGGGTAACAAAATGGGTTCAATCTGGACGTATAGATGAGAAAGCTTGTTCACCGACTCAAGAACTATGCTTATGGCATGTAAACAACCAACAGCAGCAACAGGAATTGAATCTTCTGCCTCAACATTAGCTTCAGAAATATTCATGCGCTTCCAGAAAGCAGCAGCCTAGCAAAGAATCAAAAAAAAAAAAAAGTGTGTTAGGTAGACAATTATATACAAAGGTCATCACTAGGCATGAAAATGTGGTACCAGATTTTCACACAATCCAATAGCATATGGAGCCATCTCTTCACCAAATTTAACCACAAGAATCTCAAGAGTGCAGACAACGTCATCATTGTCAACCTCACCCATAAGTTTGAACATATCTGCACATTAGACATTAAAAAGATCATGGGTAACGTGCTTGTTAACCAACTTGAACACATAATTATGTGATCAGACTAACCATTAAGTAATCGAGGCAGAATTCGACGTATCTCATTTAGATCTGCAACGAGAAATGTTCTCAGTCATTTCAGGATTCAAAATAAGGAATGAAAGATATAAGAAAACCAGCAACATTGGAGAAGACATGCCTTTACATGCTTCCATAAAGCAACTCAGTGCGAAGACTGAATCAACCTGTACAGGAAGCTCTGGGTCACACAGCCCAGAGATAGCACAGTTCATAGCCATCTGAAAATAATTTTGCTCTGAAAATTCAATATCAGCATATAGCCCTGCCACCCATGCTGCCTGATGCCAAAAATACTAATGGATCATTTTTATTTTCCACAAGAAAATGCAAGGTATTATGAAATTTACGAAGCAATGCTTGAATGCAGACAAACATTGGCATTGAGAAAGTAACATACGATTGATAGGTTATTAGTAATTATTGGTCATCATCATATCAAAGCATCTTCTCAGAACTGCGAGGTTAGTTTGAATGCAAATCAAGTATTATAGGGCTTAAAAAGACAAATCAAGTTCCTACAATATAGAAATCTTGAACAGCTCTTAGCCAATGGAAAATCAAGAGAAATAGGGATTTCTCATGAAAGCTCTAAGGCTATTTGGATGGTAGACTACTCACTTCTAAGTTTTGGATAGCTCTCGTAAAATTATTACACACTCGAGAAGGTTAATAGATGTTAATCAGTGCAAGAAAGCTAACCTATTACAATTTATGCAATGAAACAAGCAACAATAAAGAAAATGACAAAAATAGCAAGCATAAAATGCCGATTGATAATACACGAAGATCTACCTAGAAATGTCCAATCCAAGTGAAAAAAAAAACAAAAAATGAAATCTCCGAACTGACCCAATAATGCACCAGCATAAGACATGCCACAGCCACGCGTATGCCTTGTGCCGCCACACTGTGTGGCATGACGATTTTGACTTATTTCACTAGAAACTCTAAAATGTCATTAAGTGTGGTTGTCATAATCATATGCCCTCTTAAAAGATTTGGTTAGTAATTGATTTGGGAACTGTTTAAATACATAGTTGAAAATAAAGGAAGACAAAATCTGTAAGCCTCAAATTTGTCAAATATGGAAAATCATGAATAAACCTTCTTAAATTCTAAAAGATCCAACAATTATTTGTCACTAATTTCATCAACTTTCTTGATATTTTAAATTTAATTAAAAAAGGGGTCAAAATTTAGGGCAAAACAATTGATACTCCTTAATTTCGCCAAATTAAATAAAGCATATGTACAATTTTGCCAAATTAAATAAAGCATATGTACGAAAGATAATAGGATTTAAAGACCTATACCTAATATAGCACTAATTTCATCTTATATTGTTAACTTCTTTCAGATCGAATGAACTGATGGACGCATTTCTTTTTGAAATTAGCCCTCAAATACATCCAGTTTTGTAATAAAAATGAAAAATGATCTTTCAAAATTAATAGATTGGTTACTTTACTAATTTTATCAGTTTTCAAATTATTTGAAATTTAATTAAATAAAAAATTACAGATTGAAAAATAAGTATTCCAGAATTAGCCCCAAATTTCATCAAAATCACTAATCAAGGCTATGCCTGGTTCAGGAATGTTGAATATACATATTAAAAATGCCATTCTCTATTAAATGAAAGCTTTTGGAGAATAACAGTTGTTGCGCATAATTTAACATGATACAGTGCAGAGGTCCTAAATTCAAGTCTCGCTAGGTTCATGGCATTATCAAATTTTTTCATATTTCATTCAAGCCCACGTCTTGGACCTAACAAAAGAGTCTCAAGCCCATACGTGAGGGAGAGTATTGAATAAAAATATAATAAATTTTGTTTTCTGCTAGAATAAGCTTTTAGAAAATAACAGTTGTTTCACAAAATTTAACAAGAAACAAGGCTGAAATAAAGTATCTCTATAGTGTACTAGACCTTGGCAAATGGCAAATAAGCAAGGTTGCAGTGTGAGCTTTTAGTCATCATGTTTATGGAATGCTGGATCGAGTTGGCACCATTTTGACACAAAATGGATGCGAAAACGGATTTGAAAACTCAAAATTCAGCATGTTGTGGGATAAGGTTAGATTCCTTAATTGGTTAGGGACCTTCTAGCAATTGTTGCTTTATAGTGGGTGACAAAGTGGCTCTTCTCCATTATTTTTCTTTATCTTCGTCTTTTCCTTTGTACAAAATAGAGAGAGAGAGAGCGGCTGAGAGGAGGAGAGACAGAGAAAGCTTAGGTGATCCAAGGAGGCGATCGACAATGCGGGCTCGCGCAATTTTATTGTCGCGTTGGATTGGAGGTTCGCATTATAATATTATATTTAGTTGATTCAGATTTTTGACGCACTATTTTACGATGCTTTTGGGAGTAGAAATTGAATGAGATTTTTGTGAAATTGGACCTCGAAGTTGGACGTATGCTTGATTTAGGATCCGGATTCCTTGGATTTTGCCGCAGATTTTTCCAATTTGATTCTGGTCGTTGCGGGTTTGCTATATAGTTGAGGAGGCCGTAGTGGAGTTCGTGACTTCATGCCACTTCTTCCTTTTTGTGGGATTAGCGATTCAGGTGGATTCTTTGTTGCCGAAAACGACATACTCTCTACTATGTTTTTTCGTATATGTGATAGTTGCACTGTATAGTAGCATATAGTATGTGGGTAGTTCTTGATATTTAGTGTAATATGATGCCATGCTTGGGTTCTTCGATAGTAGGTTAGTGTTTATTTGTCTTATAATATGATGCCATGGTTAGGTTCTTGGATAGTAGGTTAGTGTTTATTTGCCTTACACATTACTTATTTAGAAACTTGTTATTCATTGTGCTTTTACAATAAATCCATGTGGTGACATGTTGACTATGATATCGTTAGTAGTGCCTAGTGAGATGATACATGTGAAATTGAGATAGAGTTCATATGATATTATCAAGATGTTCATGCCTTATGATTATCCTATTAGAGGCCAGGTTGGTGCACGATTTGCAAAGGTTATGACCCTCTGAAGAGTTTCTTTGTGCCGAGGGCACAGGTATTGGATTGATGATCTTGTTTAATCATTGAATTTGACTATAGCCTGCAGAGCCACATTGCACTTGACAGTGTGATACGCTATGATACTCGGCAGGGTTCACTCCCCTTCGAGTGCCACTTCGAATGTTGGCCAGCGAGAAAATAGAGATAGTAGCCTATGTGTTGACAGCACACCTGCGGGATTGTGTTTGTGCACTAGGCGAGCGCAAGCTTGATCGGACCTATGAGTCGATCGTTGAGATTTGGTACTATTACGACATTTATTACTAGTATTAGCATTGATGCATGCTTAGTCACTTTCTTTTCTGTACATTATATATATAAAAGCATGATAGTTAATAAAAGTATATTTGTTCATATAATGCTACTGTAGCTCATTTGATAGTATACTTTACTGTTCTTTCCTATTCCTACATCTAGTAGACTTAGTGGGAGGACATAATTGTCGCCGATCGGACTCACTGGGAACTGCTGTTTAGTAGTTCTCAAGTCTTCTTGTGGTTAACTTTCAGAGACAGCTACATCTTCTATGGATCGAGGTAAGGAGATCGCACCGTAGATAGCATCTTCTACTAGTGTACATGTGTGATAGAGTACCACCAGCTAGAGGGTTGGTTTTGTACTATACATCAGGACTGGCAAGGGCCAGGGCCTTTTTAGGTATACATTCATTTTGAGAGATTTTGGTCATGTGATTTTTGTATAGTGATATATAGTAGTTTTTAGTTTTTGCTCATACTACTCTAATACATGTTTTATGTTTATTTATGACCCTAGAGTTGTTCTTGTGGATGGTGGAGATTGTGTAGTTGTGGAATTTAGGACTACTGGGCTTTTGCTATTGTTCTTGTTGTGTTGGACGCTACGTGTGTACAGGGTTTGTGTACATATGGCGTAGGGATGTCAATGGATATGGATATCCGAAATTTTATCCGAACCCGAACCCGAATGAAACGGATATATCCGATGGTTATGGATATGGATTCGAATATGGATATAAAAAATAGAAACCCGACGGATATGAATTCGGATATGGATTTTGATTGTACCCGACCCGAACCCGAACCCGACCCGAACCCGACCCGAACCCGAATTTATTTTGTATTATATATAATATATATATAAAAATTTGATGTTATATTTGAATTTGCATTTTAAAAATTTAGATTTAATATAATATATTTTGAAATATTGAAAAAAGAAGTAAGTGTTTTGGGTTCAAATTTTCGGGTTCGGGTTCGGGTTTTGGATTTTTGGTCGGGTTCGGGTTTGGATATGGATTTTTAAAATCCGTCGAGTTCGGGTTCGAGTTCGGGTCTCGGGTTTGGAGTCGGGTTCGGGTTCGGGTTTTTAAAAATCCGCCCCAAATCCGACCCGTTGACATCTCTAATATGGCGGTCTGTTGTCATTCTCGTGAGTTTTTGCTTTGGAATTGGGGCATGACAATCTCATTTTTGTTATTCCCCTAAAAGCAACTGAGAACTTTAGTATTCCTCTTAGTGGTGGATTATTTTGGGATAACTTTTTAAGAGGTAAGAATAGCAATTCCACCCAATCCCTTGGAACTACTATTCTCCTATTTTGCTCTCCTACTTGAACTACTAATTAAGTAATAGATAATTAAAAAATGTCACAAATTAATGCATCATATATTTACTTATTTACAAATTAGATAACTAATTTAGCAGTGAACTCATTAAATTTTTACTTGTTTAAGTTAGCTACTTCAGTAATTGATTAGTTCTTTATAGTTAACTAGCTAATTAAATAGTCAACTAGTTCATGTGCTTACCATTAACTAATATTCATAGTAAATTAACTAATTTATATTTAACAAGTTAACTAGAACCTATTAACTAAATGCCTAACTTATTAAATAACTAATCAAGTAATTCATTAACGAACTAATTAAACTAATACCTTATTAACTTATTTTTCACAATGAATTTACTAATTAATGTACTTCTCTACTGATTATTGGCTATGATCCTCTTCTATCTAAATACAGCAGCCTAGCATTCTCATGAGGTTCAAGCCTGTTAAGAGGGGGAGAGGATGAGGGTACACAATTCTGTTTTCAAAGATAAACTAAACCTAATCGGGTCCTTCAGTCTTGAGAAAATCTAACAAAAACCAAGCGATAAGACTTAAAAATTGTGCAGAAACAGACTAAGGTATTCAGCTTAGTTCACTTTGGGTAATGTTCATGTATACAGCTAAATAAAACTAACAAAAAAGAGCTACCGGCTTAGATGTTCAGGGTGTTCAGGTGTTCTACAAATGTGATATGTTCAAAATTGTCAGGTCTTTGCTTTCTATATTTGAACAGATCTTTGCTTTCTACTTTAGACATTTCAAATACTCAGTTACATATTAATTTTGAAGAATAAACAATACTAGTTCGGTTTAGCTCAAAACAAGTTTTTCTATTACAGAATCGAAACTAAAACAGCTTGAATTGGTTTGCTATGAAGCTAAACTGAAACCAAACTGTTTTCCATTGAAGAAGAGAATTCAAATTCTTCTTATTCATTCAATAATGAATTACAAAGATATATATACATAAATATTTCTATAATAAGATATTTAATAAGGAAAGATCTCTTAAGGAAAGATGCCTAAAACTATGCTAGCTAAATAGGAACATAATATATACAATTTTGACTTTCCATAACACTCCCCCTCAAGTTGGAGCATAGATATTAATTATGCCCAACTTGTTACAAATGTAGTCAACTCGAGCTCCATTTAAAGCTTTTGTGAAGATATCCCCCAACTGGTCTCCAGTCTTGATATACCCTGTTGAAATGATCTTCTGTTGTATCTTTTCACGAATAAAGTGACAATCAATCTCAATATGTTTAGTCCGCTCATGAAATACAGGATTAGAGGTAATATGGAGAGCAGCTTGATTATCACACCATAATTTAATGGGTTGTGGATTCTTAAGACCAACCTCATCCAATAATTGTTGTATCTACATTACTTCACACACAGATTGTGCCATAGCCCTGTATTCTGATTCAGCACTAGAACGGGAAACAACACTCTGCTTCTTTCTTCTCCACGACACTAAGTTACCTCCAACAAAAACACAATATCCTGTAGTCGATCTCCTATCAACCTTTGAACCCGCCCAATCTGCAAAAGCATTCTATATTTGAATGTCCATGGTTCTTGTACAAGATACCACGCCCTGGAGCTCCCTTCAGATAAACAAAATTTGTCCCAAAGCTTCCCAATGAGTAACAGTCGGAGAAGACATAAACTGACTTAACACACTGACGAAATATGCAATATCTGGCCGAGTCATTGTAAGATAGTTCAATTTGCCAACTAATCTCCTATACCTCTCTGGATCTTCAAACAATTCATCATCATTAGCTGTAAGTTGGAGATTAGGAGCCATTGGTGCAGTGCAAGGTTTAGCTCCTAATTTTTCTGTTTCTGCTAGTAAGTCAAGCACATATTTTCCTTGAGATAAGAAGATGCCTCTTTTGCATCTTGTAACTTCAATACCCAAAAAATACTTCAACATCCCCAAGTCTTTTGTTTGAAACTGGGTTTGAAGAAAAAGCTTGAGAGATGAGATTCCTGCAGTATCATTCCCAATGATGACAATATCATCCACATACACTACTAATAGAATTATACCAGTCTCAGAATGTCTATAAAACACAGAATGATCACACTTGCTTTTCTTCGTGCCGAACTCCTGAACTACTTCACTGAATCTGCCAAACCAAGCTCGAGGACTTTGCTTCAGGCCATATAAAGATTTCCGAAGCCTACAAACTCGACCTAACTCCCCCTGAGCAACAAAACCAAGTGGTTGCTCCATATATACCTCTTCTTGAAGATCACCATGGAGAAAAGCATTTTAATGTCCAGCTAGTGTAAAACCCAATGAGAGATGGCCGCCAACGAAATAAATAAGCGAATAGAAGCAAGTTTAGCCACAGGAGAAAGTGTCGGAATAATCAACCCCATAAGTCTGAGCATAGCCTTTGGCAACAAGGCTGGCTTTTAGGCGAGCTACAGAACCATCTGGATTCATTTTCACAGTAAATATCCATTTGCAACCGATAGCTCGCTTATCGGCAAGTAAGGGTACCAGTTCCCAAGTACCATTAGCATCGAAAGCCATCATTTCCTCTTCCATTGCAGCACGCCAGCCAGGGTGAGACAAAGCTTCCACAACAGATTTAGGAATAGAAACTGACTCTAGAGAGGTAATGAAGCAACGAGAAAATGAAATAGGGTAAGTACACGTACGTTTGCCTTTGCGAAGAGCAATGGGAAGATCAGAGTCAAAAGCAAGGTCGGTGATAGTAGTGACTGGATCTTCCGACGAAGAAGCTGGTGGAGGATCTGAGTCAGGAGTCGCCAATCTCCGAGAATAGACATGAACAATAGGGGGTCAAACAGTTGCCGATGGAGCAGGAATAGGTGTTGCAGGACTGGACACTTGTCTGATAGTGTAAACAAGGAGATCATCGTCCTCCCCCTGACTTTCATAAATAGATGAAAGAGGAAAGAATGGAGTAGATTCAAAAAATGTAACATCTGCAGACACAATATATCGATCGAGAGTAGGAGAAAAGCACCGATACCCCTTTTGTAGACGAGAATACCCAAGGAAGACGCACTTAAGGGACTTTGGATGCAATTTAGTTACCTCTGGACGAACATCTCGTACAAAACACGTACTACCAAAAAGACGAGGTTTAATAGGAAATAAAGATTTAGATGGAAACAAAACAGTATAAGGAATAGCACCATCCAAGACAGACGAAGGCATGCGATTAATCAGAAAACAAGCTGTGGAAACTGCATAAGCCCAAAAATGTTTAGGAACTTTCATTTGAAAAAAAAGGGCACGAGCTACCTCAAGGAGATGTCGGTTTTTTCTTTCAGCAACTCCATTTTGGGATAGAGTGTCAACACATGAGGATTGATGAAGGATGTCATTCTGTGTCATATAACTGTGAAATTTTTTGAAAATTATTCTTTCGCATTGTCACTTCGCAATATACGCACAGAAACATTAAATTGTGTTTTGATTTCAGTACAAAAGGCACAAAAAATTGAGAATAGTTCTGAACGATTTTTCATTAAATATAACCAAGTAACACGAGAATAATCATCAACAAAGGTAACGAAATACTTAAATCCTGATTTGGAAACAATAGGACACGAACCCCAAATATCAGAATGAACTAACTCAAAAGGAGACGATGCCCGTTTATTGACTCTAGACACAAAAGGTAAACGATGATGCTTAGCAAACTGACATGACTCACACTCTAGACTGGACAAAGACTGAAACTGCGGAAACAATTTCTTTAAGATGGATAACGAAGGATGTCCCAACCGACAATGGACCTCAAAAGGAGTTAAATTATTGGAGCAAGCAAGAGACCTCGACACCTGGTTGTCAAGAATATAGAGACCTCCAGACTCATGTCCTCTACCAATAATCTGCTTCGTCGTAAGATCCTGAAACAAACAATGATCGGGAAAAAATGAGACAACAATTTAAAGCTCGGGTGAGTTTACTAACAGATAGTAAATTGAAAGAAAATTGCGGTAAACATAAAACAGATGACAAAAAAATTGATGACGTTGGGTTTGCAATGCCAGAGCCCATGACACAAGAGGTAGATCCATCAGCTAAAGTAACAGGAGATGTTATATGAGACTGAAAGGCGGATAAAAGACTGGAGTTACCTGTCATATGGTCTGTAGCACCCGAATCAATGACCCATTTGGAATAGGAAGACACAAGGCATGATGTGGATTTACCTGACTCGGCGAGTGCAGTGACAGGGGAACTGGTAGACTTTAAGGATGCCTGATATTGGGAGAACTGTGCAAATTCTTCAGCAGACATCAAAACAGTTTTCTCTGAGGATGGGGTTTTCTTCGAGGATGGGGTTGTATACTCCTCGGCTGCCATATTGGCCATCTGAGATCGTTGGTTCTTATTTTGAAGTTTCAAACATGTGCGCTTTTTTATGACCAGGTACATGACAGTAATAGCAAACAACTCCAAAATCTCGATTAGAGGCAGTCTCTCCATGACGGTGATTACCTCTATTGGTAGTAATCCCTCTATTGCCCCCTCTACTATTATGCCGTCCATTATCATTGTGACTCACAAGCGCGCTATTAGTAGATTGAGAAAATTGAGGAGTCTCCGTACGAAGTACTCGGGTAAAAGTATCATGCAAAGAAGAAATCTCAGAGCTAGAAAGAATCTGAGATTTAGCTGTCTCAAATTCTGGGGGTAAACCAGCAAGAACACTCATAACCGCCATTTGCTCGCGTTGAACCTGCTGCACTTTTACATCAGGACTAAAGGGTAACAAAACATTAAGCTCTTCATAAACACGTTTAATGCCCATAAAATAAGCTGTGAGAGACCTATCCTGCTTCTCAGATTGGTAAAATGCCTTACAAACATCATATATGCGGGAGAGGTTCCCTTTGCCAGAGTATAAAAAATCTAAATAATCCATCAATTCTTTCACAAACTCACAATAATTAATTAGACTAATTACCTCACTTTGAATGGAGTTCCTGAGTTGTAAGAACAACCGAGCATCTTTTCTCAACCAAGTTTGCTTTGTTTCATCGTTCAGTGGATCGCTAGTTAGGTGATCATCCTTATCAATGCTACGTAGATAAACACGAACCGTCTTGCCCCATTCCAGATAGTTGGAGCCACTGAGTTTGTGTTCTGTGATTTTGGTCATTACCGGGATCACATCGGCAATCACAGATTTTGGCTCACTCTTAGCAGACATAGTTTCAGACATGGCGTCTTGGACAACGAGACCAGATTTTGGCTCACTCTTAGCAGACATAGTTTCAGACATGGCGTCTTGGACAACGAGACCAAGTCACAAAGCAGCTCGCAGGGCTGCATTTTACACCTCGCTGCGAGGCAAATAAAACAACCCTAGGTATGTTACCTAAGGATCAAAACAAGAACTAGATGCATGAACCTTAGATTGCAGCAGTAGCACCGATACTGTAGCACCGTACTGTAGCAGCACTGTAGAGCCGTACTGTAGCACCATACTGTAGCGATGATTGTAGCAGTACGTAGTGGTCGAAAAAAGAACGAGCAACGCCGATGAGATCCGGTGAGGGACAACACTGGATCACTATACCCTAAAATTAGGGTTTGGCTCTGATACCATGAAGAAGAGAATTCAAATTCTTCTTATTCATTCAATAATGAATTACAAAGATATATATACATAAATGTTTCTATAATAAGATATTTAATAAGAAAAGATCTCTTAAGGAAAGATGCCTAAAACTATGCTAGCTAAATAGAAACATAATATATACAATTTTGACTTTCCATAACATCCATAAAAATGAAAACAATCTGAACTGAACCCGTTGGTTACGATTGCATTTTTGGCACACTCCTAGCAAAGACACTCATATTACAAAATTTTGAACTTGCTCCTTCCCATTAGTAGGTCAAAAGACTCTTCCTAAGATCTTTCTAATTTCCTCCCTTTCCCTCTACTACAACTATTGCACTATAAAATGATATCAAGGTTTTCATTGTGCTAGGTTTGTGAAACTAGTGAACAAAAAGAAACTTCTTTATCATCATGGTTTAACCATTGCTTGGAAAGTGAGGTTTCAACTGATCATGGACAAGATTTGAGGAAGAAAGCAAAAAAAAGAAATGAGAAAGAAAACATCTTTGCCAATGCACACCAACAACTTTCTTTTAGTTTCATTCATACTCTTCAGCTAGGACAGTAAGTTGTTTAATATGAAGATATGAAATTGTTGCGACTAAAGTTCCAATCTAAGTGGTTTATCCTTGTAATATATATGAGTTAATATTGCCAGTGCTCTCATAAAAATGTTGAACTTAAGAACGATGACAAACGATGATCTTGGTCACCATAGGTGTGCATTTGGATTAACATAATTGCAATTTGGCCAGAAATTGGTTTAGTAAAAAGGAAAGGCATTAGTTCCACCATCAACCATGATAATGTCGAGCAGATGTGCTACCTAGTTGTGGGCTCAATTCTTTAAAAATAGCCGTCCCTTGAAAAGATTCAAAGTTGTCTCTCAATGAAAGATTCAAAATGTAGCCCATGAGGCCATGACTAGGTGGCAAATCTCTTTAACATTGTAGCAGTACACGACAGAACGTACTCTCACTAGAATTTTGACTCTCTAAAGTTACTTCTATTGAAATGCCCCTTCAGCCTCATAACATTTCAAAAATTGAAACCTCATAAAACTTCCAATTTAGGAATGTCTTTGCTTTGAATTAGCAATTTTTAAGGGGGTGAGGATTGAAGGTAAAGGCATTTCTTTGGTGCGATTCTTACATTATTTAATTATTTGCCATATTATTATTACTCTTGAAGGACTTGAAACGATTTTTTTATTAATAGGCGTAAAAAAAATATTATAATTATAAAAATAATTTGGTAAAACATTTATTTGCAAAATTAGGCCTATGTGGTGAATGAATTTCTGCTTTTTAAATGTGGTAAATCATTCACCGCTTTATTCAAAATATTAAAATTATTTTCGGAGTTTAATACCAGACAATTTTTTCAGAGTTTGGATGTAAGAAACATATAAGTAACGTGAAAGCGGTGAATGGTTTACTGATTTTAGAAAGCGGTAAATCATTTACCACTTTCTAAGGCCTAATTTTATAAATAAAAGTTTTGGATGCCTATTTTTATAATCAAAATTTTCTATAGGCTTAGTAGTCCAAAAATGTCACTTGAAACATCTGCCACATTTTTGCAAATTATAGGCTTCCAATGATAAGCGCCAAAGACCAGTCTTATCATTTCACAAAAACCCCCTACATTGACCTAATGCCTCGATCCCGGCAGGAACACCTTTCAATCATCCAAATTTGGAGATTTAATTTGTGCCATGAATTGAACCATCACTTAAAATCATTTGGATTGAAAACGTCATTATCTATGAAACATGAAGCAAACCAACTTGTCATCAATCATCAATTAATAATGATTTGCCCAAATATCAACCATCTACCTTCTGTTTCTTAGTAACATAGTAACAAATCTGTATCCCATGCTCTCAACATCATCATTTGCACACAGTAACAGTTCATACTATTCATCCTAATGACCATATAGACCATATAGATATTCTATATCTAGCAGTAATCTATTTGTTGAATCGGCATTGATATCCACATATAACTACAACCCAATAAATTGACACCTCTTTCAAGCCACTGATTGTTGAGAGTTGAATAGCTATGATGCAAACTATTTATTTTTAGTTAGAACCAAAGCTGATAATTGACTAGCCCAAATGGCGATACCAGATTTGGATGAAAAACTAAAAATTTGTGGATATACCCAATTAAAAAGGCAATAGTATTTTTCCGTGTTTGAAATGGGCGCTCTTCTATCTATAACAATATAAGAAGTGAGGGTGATGATCCAACTCTAGCCAATAGTGATTTGGTAAATACATTTCAAATACTTAACAGAAAGACAGATGATATTTTAAAAAACTGCCATTTGAGCAGTGAATTAGCTGTAAACCTAAGAGGATTCCATCTTCAAATAAGAAACATTTTAGAAATCTACCAGAAAAAAAGAGAGGAAATTATAAATAACAGCAGAAAGTTACTAGTACTTGGTAACTGAGAGCAAAACCTTAGCTCGGAGGTGAGCAACAGAGCTCATAAAGTCAGGAATCACATGTGTGAGTAACATGCACTCTAGTTGAGATTTATATGGCTCCATCTGCTTCAATATACTGGATAGTACCCCAATAGCGTGAAGAGCACCACATTTCAGAGAGTACGGTTTAGCGTCAATAGGTGCCTCATTATACCTGGCTCCAAGAAATTATCCATACAAAGTTCTTTCATATGTGACAAAATTATGACAGCAACGTAACTAGCATCAATATCATACCTCCTAAAAGTCTCCCCAATAAAATGAATGAACTTTTGAAAGCAGCATTTCTCACATTTTGTCAATAATACCAACAAAAGGTCCACGGCAGCAGATCGAGGACTGTATAGATCTTGAAGAGAATCTGCAAAGACTTGTAATTCACAAATGTTAATAGCAGAATACTTTAGTAGTGCATAAGGGAAGAGAGTAAACATATCTACAAGTAGAAGGAATTCGCACCAGAATAAATAACAAAATATAAAGACTCACCATATCTCTTCCTTACATACTCATGAGGATCTTCCTTCCATAACTTCCCATCATTGTCATTAAAACACATAAGTGGAAAGATTATCTCAAAGATAATAATGTCAAGTCGTGGATGTAGTAGCCGGTATATGCTATTATTTAAAATACTGAAGAAACAAAAATCAGCAAATTAAGTTCAGTTCTCAATAAGGACAGTCTGTGATTGTCAAAATTAATTTATGAGCAACCGGGTGGTTGCTTATATGGTGAATTGTAAATGGGAGACTTTGCATTATATACATATTATAAGTAATAAATCATGATAATTAGTTTAGCACTAACAACAGAAACAAATTAGTTCCTCAACTATCAAAGCCTCACCGATCCAATGCTGTCTTTTTGCAAGAGTAGTTAACTTTTTCTTTAGGTTATAGTTGTGAGCATCTAATCATGTTGTTTCTTAGCAAGTTCCTGTTCTAAAAATTAACAGGAATCTCCATTAAACAGTGAAAGACTGGTGTCTAGCCTAGACTCCCAAATGCAAGTCATTGTAAGTGCAGGTGGAATAGCTAGTATTGTGTCATCGTGTGTCACTTTACCAATACAGAAATTGAAAATTGCAGGGAATCCTTTTCAATATATGACTGGTTAATATTTCAATATGAGGATCTCGGAGTGAAGGATATTTCAGGGCTTCAGGGGCAAGAAAAACCCCAAACCATTTTAAATTGGCAAATGACATTTGCTTGTTTCTTAATGAAAACATAATAGGAAAAATATAATTCAGGAAACAGTATAATTGGAAAACAAGCAAAATGCTGGTGTGGAACATATGTTACTATGTTGCTTTAAATAACATGTTGAAGCTTGAAGCCTACCAGCTTTGGAGATACTGAAAAACTAGAACTATGACTCTATCAGGTAAGTAGCCGCCTGACCGAAGCACATTGAGATATTTTAAGTGGCATTCCAAAATCTTTGCAGCATATTTCTTGTAAAACATTTGAGCAATAATTCTCATATCGGGTGTCTGTGGCTTCAGATCATCAAATCTGTCAACAGGTGCTTTAACGATAGATAAGAATGAAATCTTATTTAAGATATGCATCAACAAAAATATGAGCTAAATTCTACTTCAATGCTCACCGTTTAAGCAAAGTGGTAAAGATGATAATTGTCCACTTTTTAACTTTCCACCAGCCCTGAAGTTTCTTATCGTCTGGATCTGATGGTTGGCCCTCCATGTGAATAGTTCTTCCCAATATAGTTAAGAACAAAACCATCCATGAATTGAAAATATTTGGGTCGCAAAGTTGCTTAGGGATCTCAACCTGGAAAAGAAATTTTCAAGAAGGCGGCAAAAAAATAAAGATTAAATATGCCCAAACTTCAGGAGTGATGCACAAAACCAGTCATATCAATGGCTCATACATAAACTGATGACCAGAATATTTTGCATATGTTCTTGATTAGATCAGCTACTTCTGTTGAAGGGTTGGCAATCCGAATAGTCTTGTTGAATACTGTTAATAAGTGCAGAAATATATCTTCAACAATTACAGATAACGGAAGCCGTTCTTCATTGAACTTGAAGCTTGAAGAGGAAAAGAATACAGAAGACAAATTAGTGCAGGCATAACAGAAAATTTTAAAAGAAAAGAATCTAAGCAATATGTATAAAAGAAAACCATATTCGATGCAGCTCAAGAAAATGCCACAAGCACAAGTTTCCATCAATAATAGCCAAAGAAGAGAAAAACCACGTTGCAAAAGAATGCTATATAATACCAACCAAAATGATATTTTAAGAAGCAATAAGTAGAAGCGAAAAACTAGTTAATCTCTACTCCTAAGCACAAAGGAATTACAATTCATGCCACAACTATCCTTCAACATGGTAAATTAAATTTTACCACTATTATGTTTGTGTCTTAAGAATATTGTACACTTAAACAGAAATAACATGTACTATTTACAAGTCTTCCATGATAAGAGAAAAATTGCGGTAAGTTTGAATGTCATCTAGCAAAGTGCTAGCCAGCAGGCTAATTAGCTATAAGTATAACACAGTAGCAATAATGCATTGAAGTGTTGGAGGAGGATGGACATCCCATTTTGGATCTGCCAAGGAATTCATACTTACTGGTATTTCCTAATAAGAACCAGCAAAACATATAAAGCTCCTAATACATGTTGATCTTGTGAATGTAAGTTGCATTTTATCCAGTGAAGAAGACCTGGCCACTGTTCAGGGTAATCAACATTTATAATGGTTCTGATGCATTCAATAACCTGTGCTCTGCATGTAAAATGTAGCAATGAAAATTACTATTTACAAATCAGCATTAGGTATTAATTGGAAAAGAGAACTGATAAGTGAAAAGAGCTAATATTGTTCCAAACTCAAAATGTTAGATAACATTCTAAAAATAGCACATTTTGTTAGCTTAACAACAGGGAGTAGATTTTTAAGAAAAAGAAAAGGAATTAGGTAGCTACAGGATTGTATACTAAATTCACATCACTTGAATTTCAAGGAACATTTCAGTTGTAAGGTTGATAAAAACATAATTGCACAAGTCCATAGCAAAAAATTGTAGTCTTTAATGAGAAAACAACTAACATGGAGCCTATGCACCGTATATACTTCAGAGCAAAATTCATAAGATATAAAATTAGATAGAAGTGCCCACTTCACATTCTTGAGCATTCCACTAGCTACTTTATCACTCTAACATATAAGATAAACATGTAGCACTTTAAGTTTACACATTATTAATATTTAAGGATTAAATTAACATGGTGATAAATAATGAGGAACAATATGATGGCTCTGACTCCTAAGCTTGGTTGGAATGACGAAAGAAATATTTGTGTTGCCGGCCTCAACTAAGCAGGATATAGCAGATACAAAATATAAAAGTCAGAGAGTGAGGAAGAGTGGCATGATATAAAAGCCAGATGGAGAGAAAGGGACTGGTTGGGGTTTGGTGCATTTATAATAAAATTAGACATCCATGTATGTGGAAGTCAAGAGACCTTACTTAAAGCTGGAATGAAAATTGCAGGAAGATCAGAACATCCATGTAAATATTGGGCTGTTTGGGCGTTCAAACATATTACATGGTGATAACTTATGAGCTGTGAGGATTTTGTTTTGTGATGGCAAGTTAGGAATTTGATTTTTAGCTCCTTGCAAGGTCCCGGCAGCCATTACTTGTTAGAATGGTGTATTTCACCTACAAAGTGATTTATCTTATACCAAGAAAATGACTTGGAGGTCAAATATAGTATGCTTTTTGACAAATTTGATCATACTCCGCATCAACTAAACACTGAATAACTTCTTAGTATGTAAAAGAGATGTCCTGAACAAGACATTCATACAATCAAATGGGCCCATAAACAACAAGTAGCAAGAAGATTAAGACAGCCATGTGGATAAAAGTCGAGCAACAGAAACATAGAGATAATCATTCAGGAAGGACAGACTGCTATTATATGAAAGCACCAGCAAATTTAGTAAGCAAATGAAATGTATGGCAAATTAAGGAGTTTCTACCTAAGCTGGAACAAACATATAGTCATGACAATAAGGCATCCTAAAGTTATCCAAAGATACAATCAATGATGTACCTTAACAATCCGGGAACTTCAACAACAACTCTTAGAATATTCGTGCGAACAATGGACTTGTCTCCCTCTGAAATCTTCTGGGGCTCACCTATATGAAGGGGGGGGGGAGGGGGGGGAAGAACAGAAAAACACTACTCAGTCACTAGAACGACCAATTAAATTACCACTTACTCTTGCAACTTCCAGATACCAGGCTTGAAAGGCAACCAGTTTTTAGCCACAAAGTTTTTAAGATGAATGCTCCCAACATGGCGTACAGCCATATCACAGGTATCATCTACTATAATCTGCAACAATGTAACCAAATGCTGTGGTGTACACTGGAACTGCAAAAAGCAGAGAAATATTAGCTGAATGTTACATGAACTCTCAGTAAAATACACATTTGTGTGGAAAGTAAGCTCCAGTACATTTTCATTCTTTATATGTTTTTATGACCAAAGACTCCAAACCGACAATAGTATTAGAAAATAAGAACAGTAGATATCAATTTCTGGACAGAAAAGAGCCATATTCAGCATGAAACCTAAAATATTACATTTGACTATAAGTCTATAATAATATGTTACACTACAGACTAAAAAGAGAGATCAAAATTGGCAAATGTTGATGCTTTTGTTATAAGGAGTTTATCGGAAATGAGCACGGATGTATGATGCCTACTAAGGCATGAATTCATCATAGAATCAGGCTATCATCATTCATACTGTATAAACATCATACACTGGTTCTCAACGGCATATACTATGTTTATGTTAAATTATATAAATCAACCGTTGTTCCTCCAAAATCTTAAGTTACCAAAGACGGTATTTTTCTAATTTTATATTTAACACTCTCCTTTACATCTAGGCTCGAGACTTTTTGATAGACCCATAACGTGGAATTGAATTAAATAGGAGAATCAATTATGCAAGAAGCCTAGCGAGACTCCAACTTAGGACTTCCTGCTCTAATAACATGTTAAATTATATGAAACAACCTTTGTTCTCCAAAATCTTAAGCTACCACAGAACGATGTTTTTAATATTTATATTCAACATTCCATATGACAGATACATATTTCAATATTCCAATATTGCTAAACAAACAAAAGGAAGTTTGGAGATGACTAATGAATATACTTTCAGTAGGGATGGCTCGGTATGATTGTCTTTGAGAAATCAAAAACCAAATAGAAAATCCAGCTTTTGTTTCACCAAAAATTAATTTCAGGTTGAAGCAGACTCTCGAGTGAATTAGAGGTCTAATGAAAATTACTTCTCTTACGCTATATGTTTCCATAGTTGTGAAACTAAAGTTCCTCCAATTCTACTGTTTGTTTGGCAGGAACTGAATTTGAATGATATAAAAGTTGAAGTTTCCCATTGGTATTTTGTTATTTTTTCTTCACTCTTTTTCCCTTTAATTGACTCAACCCGGAGTCGCTGAAGTCATATACCTTGTTTTGAGTTTCAACCGAAAATGAAATTATGGTGAATCAAATAACGAGAGTGGGCATTAATGACCAAAAACCTCTTCAGTCCTCTCTCACTTTAGGTGAAACAAACACATCCTTATCTTCCATAATGTGCCATAGCTTGCAAGCAAAATGATATGACAAAACCCAACCTCTACCATGTTCAAGAAAAATGCATATACCATACATCTATGCTGATATTTCAGCATAAAGAAACTAAATATGCCAACGGATAAAACCATATATCTCACTTGGACAAGAGAGGACCGAGGAGAGAAAGTTAGTCTCATAGTAAAAAGTAAACAGCAGAGCACACTAGTCATGTAATTACCGATCGCCAAGAAAATGGCACAAAGACAAGTAGGTAGGCAGAGTACAAAATATGGCAGCACAAACAATAGATAGTTGTGCTCATCATGTTTTGTTGTACCAAATTCTTACACAGAACAAATAATATGAAACACCTGTTTAAACTTTGTGTTGATGGAACCAAGTAATTTAAAAGCTAGTGACTACAGCATATGTCGACCACATCATACCATGCTGGTGGCCAACCAACATGTTAGACAATTTGTACTGTTGAAGTAGCACATTTAATACGTACCAAACCCCTATTGTTTGGTTTCAAAAATGCTGTCAGATCCTTCAGAAAATTAAGGTCCATTTGCCTTGAAAACTTTGTACATTGAGTCAATGAATGACTGATTAATCATTCAACTTCTAATGCAGCATATCAGGTTCTTACCATAGGCATCTAGAAATGTGATTCCTTTGAAGAGTACACAGAGAGTTAGATCGAAATTTTGCTGATCTATCAGTACAGCATAAGAATGCCTCAACTGGATATATTAATAGAGAAGGCAAGTTTAAACAGGAAGAGAAAATGTACAGTTTAAAGGAGAAAAGAAGAAAGAACCAAACTGCAAATTCAATGGTAAAGAAAGGCCACTAGCCTAACTCCTGAGACTACATGAGACATTAAGTTAAAAAAACTCGGGGATTAAATATCAGATTTGGATACATGCAGGTTTCAATCTCGTGATCCGTTAATATGCTGCTACACTTAACCGCATGCATTCAAATTTAACAGCCAATATCATCAAAATGTAGATACCCTATTAGGCTAGCAATAAACTTGACAATGATAAAATGACTGAAAGATAGATTACCTAATGAAAGTGATAATTGCACACATTTACTCCCACCTATCTTCCTCTTTTTTTTCATGGGTACAATTGAAAGTACAACCCCCCGCCCCCCGGTGCTCCCTCAACCTCCACCAGGGAGGTGGCCTTTCTTTCTCTTCTTAGTACCCTTTTAGGCAAGGTTTAAAGTGCCGCGGCACGGGGGCGTGCCGTTACGGGCCTGGCACGGTAAGGCACGGGCACGCTTGCGTGCCGACACGTGGCACGCTTGCGTGCCGACAGATACGCACGGCCTCCTACTGGTACGCTTTGGCACGGATTTTTTTCAGTTTTTTTTATTCCAATAAACTCTTATAATGTTATTTTGAAAGATTTAAATAAATAATTATTTATATTTCCTATATATACCTTATTATACTCATCAATTAACATGCATGTAAGTTTTTTGTAAGTAAATTACAATTATACCTGATGTAGAATAAAAATTAAAATACAATAATAAAATTCACAAATATAATAATTATTAAAATTTACATCTTTACATAGAGATGACTGCTTAATTCCACATAGATTGTCGTGCTTGATCATATGGCATACTGTCAGTTGCAGATACAAGATTTATATGACAATGTTGATATAAGTATTGCTGGTATTGTGAGAAAGTCATATGTTCCCGATATACGTTATTGTATTGTCGGAGATAACTTGCATATGCAACTGGATAGTGGATATAATGGACAACAGTCATCTGTGGCATATAAACTGAAGCATCATAAGGATATGGATTGTATGGAATAGAAGAACCATAATGTGGATATACATGAGTGGATGTAGATTCGCCGTATGAGCTTTCACTATGTCCAGGGATGGATTGAGATTCACTCTGAGTGCCATAAATTGATAATTCATAATCAAATATCTCTCCATATAGGCCATGTCCATATGAGGGATGCGATGATATTGAAGTACTATCATTATCAAACTGTGTTTGCAAAGTATCATCCCTTCGTGGAGGTCTAGTTGATTTTGCTTCCAAACCTTCTCTCATCTCCCCATAATCTTGTTGTGAGGACCTCCTACCTTTTTGACGGTCATATACCATTCCGGATGTTTGACGTGGTCGAGACACATGATCAGCATCTTGAGTGGCATGTGTGAAGTTTTGCTCTTCAGTAAATATAAGGCCACCACCACCTCCACTTCCTGTTGTGTTGGTGGAATGAAGTCGCCACCATCATTACTGCTATTAGTGGTATCATCATCATCACTACATTCATCTTTAGACTGTGGTAATCCAGAATCTGCTGGTATCGATGTATCACTATCATTATCTTGTGGGAGTGCATCAGCTGCATCTAATGGATCCATCGATGTCATACTTTTTTTACTCTTACCACTTCGGACTGTCGTTGAAGGCCTTTTTGCAGTATAAGACGTTTTCTCCTTTCCAGATTGACTCTGAGTACGACGTGAACGACCATATCCAGGTCCTTGCATAAGACGTTCGAATTCCGCATCAGAGTCACGTGCAGGATTTTGGGATTCTTCGTCCAAAGCCGCTTGTTCTTGCACATTACCATTGGAGCATTCCTATTGTCTTCCATCGTCAGCGCCATCTTTCAGCATCACTAATTCCTGCTTCATCAGCAATTATTCTGAATAGTCGTGGTTGGATCTCCAGGCTCATCGGATAATGGGTCTTCTTGATTGTCTCTATCTTGTAGCCAATCAAGTACGGGGTCTGATTCATATTGATAAAACTTGCATCCAGGGATCATAAGTTTTTAATACATTTTCCTTATCATACTCCTCTTGCAGGCATCTTAAACGAGCCTCATATTATAGTGATATATAACTAGCTTCTCTAATCGAGCGTACGCTAATCGGTTACGCACTTTGGTATGTATAAGTGCGAACGTGCTCCAGTTGCGTTCACATCCACTAGACGTTGTTGTTTTGATAAGACACGCACAGCAATCTTTTTTAAGTGCTTTGCCGATCACCATATTTGTAGCCACCACTCAGCCTGTACAATTAAAGTTAAAAATATATCAAATAAGATTTATCATCAGCTTAAACTGTCCAAATTATGGAGTTACTTACTGGGTCGGTATTGTGTCTTCCGTTAATTGCACCCCGCTTCACCAAGTTCAAGAGGATTCACGAAATATTTTCCCTTTATTATGGTATATAATAACAGAAATCAGCATATTAACATCTAGCAAACTAATAATATATTAAAAAATATTATACCTCACTATATGGCAAGAGCAGCATGTGTTGGATCCCTCTCCAATCTATTGATAACATTTCGTAATGCCTTCAACAGTTCATCATCAAATCCAAGATTATAACGATGATGGTATGACAGATTAAGATAATAACCTATCATTAAAAAGAAATCACTTCATCATCAATACAAGACTACTAATAAACAATCAAGTAATAAATAGTTTTGTTATAATTTATCTAACTTACCTGCTAAGTGTAGATCCCGGCTCATCTGGACGTCCACACGTCTGTCAATAATTTTTAGAAAAGATTGGCACCGTAGTGGATTATTTTTTTAATATTATCTTTAGCCATCCTCAGTTTATAATAAACATGTCCCATTTGAGTTATTTTTCCTGATCTACTAAAGGAGACCACATATAGCGGCTCCACAATATCAACAATCTCTTTCACATAATCCCAAAACTTGGTAGACATAATTATTTGCTCAATCGATTTTCCATCAGCCGTGGAGGCATAACGAGATGTTTGCCATTCATCTGATGCAAACATGGACTTTAATCCATTTTATTTTGAAGGATACTGTTTAGAGCAATAAAATTTGTTGCAAATCGTGTAATACAGGACGTACGAGTTCTCTTCTGTGAATTTCACCATTAAAGCATGGACCCAGAGATGATTATACAAGTACTTAGATATACGTTGTGCAGTATCTACAGTTTTTTTCACCCGATTTATCTCACCAAAGTCAGACATCATTAGGTTGATGCAATGCGCTGCACAGAAGTCCAAAATAAATGGGTATGCCTTTGCATTAATAGTTTGCCAGCTTTCTTAAATTTGCACCATTGTCCGATATAACTTGTACCACACTTTCTCACCAACCTCACATAACTTGTTCCAATAATGCATATTATATGTCAGCATCTTCAAATCACCGTTGCATCGATTGATTTGTGAAATATCACCTTGCATTACAATAAAAAATTTATAATGCTCATTTTTGTTGTCCTGTCTAACTATCAAACTATCAATGTCACACATACATTTTCACAGTTGTTTTAAGTTTTTTACCATTCATGAATATTATTGACCTCAGTGCGTCAAGATATTTGTTAGAGAGCTCATACGGTGTTGGGTTCAACTCCTTGACCCTCTTTTTGTATGGTAGCAATCATTGATCTATAATATGGAGTACTTGCTGCATGGGAAGATATGACTGAAGTGAAAAAACTTTGCTATAGCTCTACAATTCTAACCTTTTTTATCATTTTTTTAACATTGTATCTATACGTTGCTGTGAGCATCTGAGTGTGGAATGGCCATTGGGTCTATATCTATAATATTGGATGTCTTCCACTTTTTTCTTTTGGTCCTTTTTTAAATCTGTCGAACAAACGGCTAACAGAACCACTGCGAGCTAAACCAGATTGTGCAGACCCAGACCCACACCGCATCAAACTGAGACCGTCCAAATTGTGCTCTATGTCGTTGACTTCATCTTGCTGCCATCTTTCTTGTGCAGATGCTTCCATGGCAGCTCTAGTATCAGCATCTAATTCATCCCTATACCTTCATATGGGTCAATAGGGGGATATTCTGCCACTCGTTTATATAGTTCATCTCGATCATCTCTTACTTTCTTTTTTGCTAATTTTGAAGATTCTAACTCAATTTTCATTGCATGTCTTATTTCCTGAGGGACTTTAGCAGTTTGATACTTCAGAAAACCCCAGCAATATGTTTCTTTAGGCGAGTAACACCTCCGCCATTCCGACCATATTACAATAATTGCACTTCAATGAAACCTATTCGTATCAATCATTTGTCCATGTTGCCAACCATAATCTTCTGATCGTTTAGGTGCCATTATGATCTATAATTATTGACATACAAACAATAAATAAAATCTATTCCAGAAAATAAAAAAAAAAGAACGATATGATGAAAAAGGTATCATATCTACTAAGTACCAAATTTGAAAATTCTTTTGTTTTTATTTATTTTTTGATAAGTTTGAAAAAATTATACAGATAAAATTATAGAATATTATAACAGATAAAACGAAATGACAAATAAATTAAATAAACTTAAATATCAATTGTTTTCATTTGGCTTTTAATTTTATCAATATTTTATATCTTATGATGCAAAAAAAAAATTATAATTGATGTTGTTACCCTGATTCGCCGAACGCTTCACAGTGCGAGAAATTTTGATAAAATAATTTTCTCAAGAAAAGTGGATGTCTGTGTTGGATCAGATATGTCAATTAAAAATTAGCCGCTATATTTATAAATAAAATATAAATATAATATTTTTTTTACTTACCTAATAAGCAAATCTGCGATATGAGATGTCCTTGCCTTCTTTCAAGCGATTCTTTTCAGCGACGAAAGAAAGAGGACAAATAATTTTAGGAAGATATGTAAGAACTGAAAAGAACAAAAAAAGAGAGGAGAGATAGCTAAGGTTGCTAAGCACCGCCGAAAGAAAGAAAGGGGAAGAAAGAATCGAAGGAAAGAAAGATTCGTGTAGAGGTAGGAGGCGGGTTTGCATGAATTTATAATCTCACACTCGGACAAAAGCAAATTACACTGTGGGCATGTGATATGAGCCACAGCAACCAAAGTAATCAAATGCACACAGCCTAGGCACTGTGTGCATGTGAATTTTTTTTTGCTTTGACCTGTGTGCATGTGGGAAGAAAAGACAAAAAAAAAAAATTTGCTTTGACCTGTGTGCATGTGAATTTTTCTAACGAATGTGAATTTGATCCACATGCACACCTAGGCACATAGGCACATGCACACAGCCTAGGCACACAGCCTAGGCACTGTGGGCATGTGATTTTTTCTAAAGAATTTTTCTGATCCAACGTGTGCGTGTGGCCCAAGGTTTCTGATCCACTGTAGGCATGTGAATTTTTCTAACGAAGATTTCTACACACACTGTGGCCCATAGTCACATGCACACAGCCTAGTTTACCAAATGCTAAAGAAAAAGACAAAAAAAAAAAGAAAACAAAGGCTGTGGGCATGTGATAGCTGCCACAGCAAAATAGGATCCAAAGAGAAAAAAACAACAAAAGCAAAAGCAAAAAAAAAAAAAAAAAAGAAAACAAAGGCTGTGGCATGTGATAGATGCCCACAAACAAAATGGATCAAAGAGAAAATAACAAAGCAAAGCAAAAGCAAAAAAAAACAAAGCCAAAAAAAAACAAAAAAAAAAATTGGGCACGGGCGGCACTGTGCCGCGGCACATGCACCCGTGCCGCTTTGTCTCGAGCGGCACGGGGCATGTGCCGAGGCACATGGGGGGGGTCCGAGACCCCCCCTGTGCCGTGCCCCCTTATTGGGGGCACGGCATGGCACGCCCCGTGCCGCACGGCACGGGGCGGCACTGTTTTCCTTGCTTTTAGGTGTGTACATCTGACTAAAACCATTACGACTTAATAGTACTAAAGACGCTTATATATTAGGTCCCTAAAAAATTGATAATAGGACCAATTGAATTGATGTCGATCCTTCTATATTAGTAGGACGGATAGCTCCAATATCATCAAGATGATTAATCTCCTTACTGCCAAGGTCTCTAGAAGGTCTAAGTGTCTCAAACTCTCAGTCCCCAAAAATGCCCAATTAAACACTCCTCCGCAGATGGCAATCCTTCGAAGGATGGAGATAACCCTAGAACATTCACCATCATTAACCTAAACATTACTAGCATGGAGTGTAACATCCTAATAGTCCCACATCGGATAATGTGGGAGAGTGTGACGTCTTTATAAGTGACGGACACAATAGTAATAATAATTAGGTTTAAGCATTTTTATTATTGCTAACGAGTCAGGTCGTTATATTTGGTATCATAGCTTAATAACCAGCCGGAAGTGTGAGATGAATCTCATATCGCCTGGAAAATCAGGGACTCTGTATGATTGGGCCGGGTTGACAAGAACGTCAGGGCCTAAACGAGGGGAGCATGTAGCATCCGAATAGTCCCACATCAGATAATGTGGGAGAGTGTAATGTCTTTATAAGTGACGGACACATTAGTAATAATAACTGGATTTAAACATTTTTGGTGGTTTGAGCCCAACGAATTATTATTACTAGCGGATCGGGTCGTTATATAGAGGGAGAGAGAGAGGAATGGGGGGAATCTGTTTGTGTGAAGAAGGGGGAAAGGAAGAAGAATGGTCTTACATGCTATCCAAAACTCCCAAAGCATGGCTTATAGGGTGGACATGAGAATTATACCTACAAGCTTGTAGGGTGACTTATGTAGTTATGTATACATAATTTGGTGAACAAAATTAATGAATCGCTGGAATTACATATCATATAGGTCTCCTTAGGATGAGTCGTGAGCCTAAAGATGTGATGGGAAAGAAAAATAGCCGTTGTACTTCATCTGTTTAATTCTTTTCCATTATATATGTGAGACTTAGAGCTCATTTGGCAAACCCCTAATACAAAGTAATGGGCAACTTATTCTGTTTGTTGGGAAAACTTTTTTTTTTTAGTTGGCCCATTTGAAGGGTCCAAAGACTAAAAAATTACTAGGTAAAATAGGCCTTACAAAGTAATTAAAAAAAAATTATCGAACCTCTTTAACAAAATTTCCTATTCACGGTGTTGCTTCAGCTCGCCCCCTTCGCCCTTCGCTACACGCTCACCCCTCGGCCCCGCCGCCCTTCATTGTGCATCCCTATTTCCCTTCTCCTTCTACTCCCTACTCCAAACCTTGCCCTTCATCTTTCTCTCCTATTTTCGACGCATTCTCTCAGCCCTATCCCTTTCCCTTTGCCTCGTTCGCCCACCCCCACCCCCACCCCCGCCCCCGCCCAATTCGTCCGCTTCCTCTCCTCCTTCCTCACCAAATTTCACTCTTCCTCCCATCACTTATGAACATGATGGATCCATTGTATGGAAGTGTAGTCACACTGCATCACCCTGGGATTACTACAATTGACAGGCATCGATGAAGGCAAGGACCTGCTATGGCCCTACCCGGTGAACAACCCAAGGGATGAGGGAGTGCCAAGCGATGATGAGAAAAAAAATGATAATGAAATTTGCAATGTTTTGAAATTTGTCATATTTTGAAATTTGTTATGAAAAAGAAGAAGAAGATGAATTTTTTTGCTTATTTTTTTCGTTTAAGGCAACTTTTCTCAATATAATACAATCTACAAATGAATTATACTTTTCTCCATGCTTTGATCCATAAATAAAGATGTCTTATTTTGTTTAATGCAACTTTTCTTAATTTATCTTTTATAGGAACAAAACTGGGTACTTTTTTTTTACGAGGCAATCCAAATACTAAAAACAGAGTAATTTTTTTTTAAAGTAAAAAATTTTTCGGCACCAAATATAATGTAAAATAAAACTTTATTTTATTTTTCAATGGTTGCCAATTGGCCCTTAGGCCCGTTTGGCAACCGTCCAATATAGAGTAATTACTCTATTTTTTGAAGAATTCTGCTATTTTTAGTTAGCCCACTTGGAAGGTCCACCTAACTAAAAAAAACTATATAAAATGAGCTATACAGCGTATGAGCTATGTAAAAAGATTCTCTATTCTTCGTGATCGCCTATTAGCCCCCTTCGACACTTCTCTGCTTGTTCACCCGTCACCCCTCTTCTCACTTTCGTAGCGAATGGCTTTAGATATGCCTCTCTTCCGCCCTCTCTCCCTTCCTCCTCTTCCTGTTATTCCTCCCAAAACCCTACCTCCGATCAGGCCCCCTCCTCACGCTCCACTAGTACCACTACGTCATGGGTACCCCAAAGACCTCGCGTGAACCGTGCCCCAAACAGATCCTCGATGACATTAGTGGGGCCTTCAGCATAGGCGCCATGGGGGCTCCGCGTTTCACTTCCTCAAGGGCCTCTACAACTCCCAAAACCCTATTTTAGATCCACCTTGTTGCTTTCAAATCTGTATTCATTCTTCTGTTGGAAGCATTGGTACCATGAAATAATCTTTGAAGTTCCTTCGAATTGGTGAGGGCAATCTGTGGTTTGATTTGGATTATGGTTTTGTTCTATATTATTTTAATTGCTGATTTTATCCTTACATAGAAAGTCTTAATTGGAGATTGAATTCTTTTCTTAATTGATTAGGATACACCGATACATTACTGGTACTTACAAAGTATGAATGAAAGCTTCAAATTATTCAGTTATTATGATATGGACTTCAGTAAAATCCTTTGAGCAGGCTATTGAACCTCTGATATATGTTATTGTTGAAACAGTGCCATGTTCAAGCATGTTTATGCATACTCTTTTTTCTTCAATCCTATAAAAAAAAAACAGCATTTTATCCAATCAATGAAAAACAGAGTAATAAATTTTAGAATATTCGGGATTTCATACCAACCTATTACAGTGGAATATAAAACTCTGTTTTCAATTCCTGCAATTGCCAAACAAGCTCTTAGTGTAAAGTTTTCCGAACAGAACAAAGGTATCTCCTACGACCTACCTTGGTCTTGATTATGTTACTTGATTTTTCTTCTTCTATTTTCAAGTTTGGGCCAAATAGGAGCTTAACAAGCTATATTATCTCGAAAGTGGTTGTACCAGCTAAGAATACACCCGAAGGACCAGGGAGTTCGTTGTACCTTGATGAACGTATACTTGTCATACTGTTTAATGCTCACTTCTCTTATTATTGCAACTTTGTACCTCACAAAAGTATCCTTATTTAAATACCTAGTTTTGCTAATTACAATTCTTCTTTCGAACCAAAAGGATACCCGTACTCGGACCATCAAATAGAATCAAAAGGATACCGCATTCAAACCATCAAGAACATCGGAAAACCTCATGAATCAAGATCAAGATCTAGGGTTTATGACGCGATTGCGCGGCGATTTCATACCTCGGTGAGGGCCTCCTCCGCCGCCCTCCGCTCCTCCGGGACAGGGCTGAGCGCCCCGCGGAGCACGAGGGCGAGGCTCCGCGGGTCCATGGCGTCGAGGAGGGGGGATTCGTGGGGGAAAACAGGGGTCCTCGCCCGATCGATTGAAAGGGGGAGGCGACGACGAGCTAGGGTTTTGGGACGGCGAGGCCAGGGAGAGGACGAGAGGGGAGAAGAAGAGGCGATGGAGGAGGAGGAGGAGAAAGGGGTGAGTTGGGCCGGAGAGAGTTGGAGCCTCGGAGGGGCGAGAGAGAGAGAGAGAGAGAGAGAGAGAGAGAGAGAGAAAAGAGATTAATTAAATGCATTTAGACCCGGATTCAGTTACCTGTCACGTCTGGAATCATTTGTTTAAACGGAGCCCTTGGATTTCATTGGTCCGCATCGGATCGTCCGTCCACGTGTTTACTTTCATGGACCGGGTCCATATGCAGACCAGATTTTCTTTTGGGATAATTTCATCAATGCCCTGTAGAAGACCGTAATTTCATGAATAACCCTCTAAAGTAGAAAATAGGGGTTTTTGCTTTTTTTGCAAATAGCTCCCTGACAAATTTTATTTACAAAAATAGCCCCGTCCAAAATTTATTTGCAAAAATGGCCCTCGCCCTGCCACGCGAGCGCCACGTCAACGCCACGCGGGCAGGGCCTGGGCCAGGTATTCAAGTTGAACACGGTGATTCGTTCACCGTGTCTAAACACGATAAACCAATCACCGTGTTCAATAGGAATGCGGCGGTCGGTATTTCTATTGAACACGGTGAACCAATCACCGTGTCTAGACACGGTAATTGGTTCACCGTGTTCGATAGAAATATCGCAATGGTATTTCTATTGGACACGGTGAACCATTCACCGTGTCTAGACACGGTGAACCATTCACCGTGTTCTCTTTGAATACACACCCCGTCTTGATCTCTGTTTCTAAATGCAATTCTATTGGAAACGGTGAATGGTTCACCGTGTCCAGCAAACCACTCTAGACACGGTGAACCATTCACCGTGTTCTCTTTGAATCACAACCCCCCCCCCACCCCACCCCCGAACTCTGTCTCGATTCTCTCTCTCTCTTCTCGATCTTTCTCTCTCTCGCTCTCTTCCTCTTTGCTCTCTCTCTATCTGGCGTTACACGCCGGCCGCCGCCGCCCTTTTTGTTGCCCGAGTAGCTTCATTCTCTGTTCTCCCTAGCCCATAGAAGCTTCTCTCTCTCCTCTCTCTCCTCTGTGGCCCACACACGCCTGCCGCTTGGCGTAGCCGCGCCGCCTCACCCGTCTCTATGTTATGTTGTTTAAACAGCTTGGAATTTAAAAAAAAAGAAAAAAAAAAAAAGCACTTTATCCTAAAAATGAGCAAGGCGAAACAACCTTAGAGGGCGTCTGTCGTATAGGTTTGGGGTTTTCTTATTGAAATTATGACACTTTAACTCTTTAATGTTTATACTTACGCCACTATTTTACATTCATGTTGTATCTAACTAAGTTTTTTTTGTTAGCCAATTTCCAGATGGCATGATGCATGACGAGCCGGCGACCGGTATTATACATTCCGGCTCGATGAGCAGCCAAGACATAGACTTACTTTTGACAGAGAGCGAGGGTAAATTTTTTAAAACGTATTTAAATTTACGTAGATTTCTTTATACTGTACTAATTGTACGATGCCTGGCATTCACAATCATGCAGTGATATTTTCCTGTTCAATTTACGAGAGCATGGCCTGAAATTTTACAGATGGCATGTGCTAGCTGCCTGCACGGTGTTGGACTTATTGCGACGAGCAGGATTTTATTACGTTTCACGATTGCGCCGCCTACAGCTCGATCAGTCATTATTGGGAGCATTAGTCGAGAGGTGGCGGCGGGAGACACAGTTTCCATTTGCGACATGGAGAGATGAGTATTACATTGATGGATGTCGCAGTTATTATGGGACTCCCCGTCGATGGTGGCGCAGTGACTGGAGGGGGATCCTATCAGTGGGCAGAGTTTTGCGGGTTACTTCTCGGGGTGGTTCCGGAGGATATTAGGGGTGGTGAGATCAAGATAGATTGGTTATATCAGCAGTTCCATGATATCCCCTTAGACGCACCTCCGGCTATTGTTAGAGCTACGGCGAGAGCATATATACTATTTCAGATAGGATGTAGTTTGTTTCCAAATCCAAGTGGGAACAGGGTGCATTTGAAATGGTTGCCACATTTAGAGGATTTTGACCTTTGTGGTGCATTAGCATGGGGTGCAGCCGCGCTAGCACATCTTTATCGCGCTCTAGAAAATGCTTGCATCAGGGGAAAGGTCGAGTGTTGTTGTTTTGGGACATTAGTTCAGGTACAATACTTCTAACAAGAAGACCCTTATAATACTTCTAGTTAAGTCATGGTTTTTGTTTTCATTTCTAACAAGAATGTTTTTTTTGTATAGATATGGGCATGGGACCACCTGCATATTAGCCGCCCTGAGGTAGTAGGCCCGCAGCCTGAGCTTGTCGACATGCCATTAGGGTGTCGGTAAGTATTTTTTCATTTTAAGTTTTCTATATACTAATTTTTCATAACTAATATGATATAAATGAAACAGGTGGAATACTAGATTAGCATTTCGGGACAATGTCAGGACTACTGACATTGAGTTTTATCGTGATCAGCTGGATCAGCAGTCTGGTGAGAAAATACTTTAAACTATATATATTTAAGATTAATATTCTTGATCTTGAATTTAAAAAGTCAGTATACTATGGTTTAGGTTTAGGTAAGTTTACTATCTATACTATATATAGAGTTAGGCTACATTATATATCTACAATATAAATATCTATTCAACTATATATAGAGCTTAGGGCATCGGACGCGATTTCCGATTATCATTCATTTTGAAAGCTGGAAGACGTCATTTTTGGCGTATATTTCGCGTAGGTCGACGGATGGCCGAACGACGTTTCCGTGCGAACGTGGTTCGCTATTAACCCTCAATTACGATTTGTTAGGGATCAATTTCAAGTGTAGAGTCTCAATACTTGCAAAAGTGCTTATTCGAGACTAGGCAATTCCTTATACTATTATATATATATACTAGGGTATATTATATATAGAGAGAGGAGAGAGGGTAAGAGAGGAAGAGGGGAGAAAGAGAGGAGGAGAGAGAGAGAGCTTAGGCTACTATTGCTTTCTCTATACTATATATAGCGCGTAGGGTACTATAATATATCTATGTTATATATTAGAGCTAGGTACTATACTATCTATACTATTATATAGAGCTGGCTACTATATACCAGAATCTAAATTTCTTCAAATTGTGATAGAAAATACTTTAAAACTATTTATGAAGTTAGATTTAACAGTCTTAGATTTGATTTAACAAGTCCTATGCTCAATTTTAAAGATTATTTCAAATTTTCACCGGCTATTTTTTTCAAGATAGATTCATTATATAGTGTTTTGATAGCTAATCATATGTATTTTTTCACATATGATTATATGGAGGCTTATGAACGACGCAGTGGTCTAGAGCGCTCCCACCTTTTTGTTCTGGCGGCGGGTCCAGGTTTGCGCGATCGAGGACTACTTAGTCTGGCTTCCACATTATTGAGCTCATCACTCCGATCTGTGCTTCGCCAGTTTAGGGTACTACAGCATCTTACTCTGAACCTGTGACTGTGCCATACCTCTGACAATTCGACAAGGGGGGGGGACAGAGCAGATGAGGATTGGGCGGCATACCAGCCTAAGACAATTTGGAGCGTTTGCTGGAATATAGATTAGGTAGAATTATAGCAGAGGGTAGCCCTGAGACAGATCAAATCCCGATACGAGCTACCACTGTTTACATGCCCGAGTGGTTATTGGACGGCATCACCAGGAGGTGAGATATTCTAGACTGTTACAGCGGAGCCACACTCGGCCTTCAGCACGTGGACACCCTCGAGAGAGTATGCTGGGTATGATTGTAATTGAAAATATCTTTTTATATTATACCCTTTTATATATACAAGAAAAGTCTGTGTACTAATCTTTTTTATTGTGCTTTTATTTCAGCGTTGATTCATGCCTGCAAAGATCAATTATACGATCAGACGTGTCTACCCGGTATTTCAGTGAGGTGGACTCTTAGTACCCCTATACAGGTCGCCGATCAGATGGAGGCAGTTCGTCGGAGACTTTACCATACGCTTCCAGATATGTACCTCAGGACCAGCAGACTTAATGGTGGGCATTGACGTCCGGCCATGCAACCCATTATATTAGAGTACACCGAGTGCATCAATCAATCGAGTAGGCGGAGCCACCTCTATGCCTGGTGTATTGTTACGGACGCACCAGACACAGTACCGCAGGATCCAAGCATCAGCGGCAGTGCATATTTGTTTATTTTAGGCGTCGACGGGCGATTTCGAGGTTATCGTAAGGATCAATCCCTCCTCTTCAGCTCCTCCACGGCCAGACATACTACCGGCACATGCTACTGCTGTGATTGAGCCGGTTATTGAGAGTGCTGCTATAGAGCATCTAGACCAGTTGGAGATCTTGGAGCCTTTTGATGAGTATGATGTTGGTCGTGGTCACGGACGTGGTAGGCGACGTGGTCGAGGAGGTCGAGGGAGGAGAACATGATATTATATTTATATATTATTGTATAACTTGCATTTATTTTGTATATTCTGTTTTGATTATTTGGTATTTATTATATTATTGCGATTCTATTGGTTGTGATGTTGTAATGTGTATTAATTTTGTGATGTTGTGATGTGTATTAATTTTGTGATGTTGTGATGTGTATTACTTTTGTGATGTTGTGATGTGTTGTGATGTATTGTGATGTGTATTGATAGGTATCTGTATTGTATTCTTGTATTGAATCTTGTAATTGATTTTTCTGCGGCAAATTTTTAGTTGGGTAGGCAGTTGTATTGGACACGGTGAATGGATCACCGTGTCCAATACATTTGTATTGGACACGGTGATCCATTCACCGTGTCCAATACAAATCTAATGGACACGGTGAATGGTTCACCGTGTCCAATACAAATGTATTAAGCACCCCCGAAAATGGCTAAGTCCGTGTCCAATACAACTAGCCAGGCCGTATTTGGCCAAATATGGAAGTGAAGGACGCGGTAAATGGTTCACCGTGTCTAAACGCGGTGAACAGTTCACCGTGTCTAGACACGGTGAAGGAATCACCGTGTCAAATGCAAGCTAAAGCCCCGGGCGGGGCGTGAGTAACACTGTGAACACGGTGATTGGTTCACCGTGTTTAGACACGGTAAACGAATCACCGTGTTCAACTTGAATACCTGAACTAGGCCCTGCCCGCGTGGCGCTGACGTGGCGCTGGCGTGGCAGGGCCAGGGCCATTTTTGCAGATAAATTTTAGACAGGGTTATTTTTGCAAATAAAATTTGTTAGGGGGCTATTTGCAAAAAAAACCCTAGAAAATATCATCATACCTAGGGATGTAATGTGGGCCGTGCCGGGCCCACATTTCCCAGGCCGAAACGGGCCAGAGGTCAGCCCGGCACGGCCCGGCCCCAAAATTAGGCCATGCCGTGCCGGACCAAAGTTCTTGGAACCCAGCCCAACACGGCCCCCCCGGCCCGCACTTCACGTGCCGTGCCGGGCCGAGCCGGGTCGCGCTTCGGGCCAGCCCTTTTTTTATTTTATTAATTTTATTTAAAAAAAATTAATTTTTTTAAAAAAATAAAATTAAAAATATTATTTTTGAAAAAAATTATATATCAATAAAAAAATTAAAATTTTAAAATATATTTACAAAAATATTAAAATTTTAAATTATTTTAAATTTTTAAATTTTTTGGACCAAATTGCCATTCCCAACAGTCAAAAATTTGACTGTTGGGAGGATATTTTTGGATCAAGCTTACCTCTCAAGCAAGCTCCAATGGAGAGGAAGAAGATGAAGGAGATGAAGATCAACTTCCAAGCTTGCTTTTCCACCAAGTCCTTCTCTTGATTCCACCTTCAAGAGAGAAAAAAAGAGGATTTTTCTTTTTCTTCTTCCATGCGTGTGTGGGTGTGTGTCGTGGGTGCGGTTTGGGGCTGCTGCGGCTGAGCAAGGAGAAGGAGAAAAGGGATTTAATCCCTTTTTACCATTTTGCCCCTCAACTATACACTATTCATCACGGGCAGCTTGAAATCTGATAAATTTCGTTGGAGCCTTTCTGAATGTCCGTTTGAGTTCAAATTCGACAGGCAGGCTCAGTTTAACGTACTGAGTAAGAATATATTTTAAGTTTTCAGTTTCAACCCCATTTGGTCACCGAAAACTATACCGAACTGTAATCTTTATCAGATAGCTGTCGGATTTTATTTCTCACTCTACGGGTGTCAGAAAAATATGAAACTTTAAATCTAGCCTCATAAAAATATTTTTGACCTATCCTCCAATTTTCATAATTTTCTGAGACTGTGCATTTTTTGCTAATTTATCTGTCCCGTTTTCAACAGAAAATTATAAATCTTCTGTTTCCAGTCCAATTTCAGCACAAGTCATTTATGACTTATATTTTACTCCTCTAAATCCAATAAAAATAGTTTCTCACACTATTTTTATTTACTTTTATTTTTTTACAGCAAAATCTGGTATGTTACAGTTGGGCTTACAACTCCCAATGCCATTGGGAGTTGGGCTTTGGGGCTCTCCCAAGGGTCTGTGATAATAGATTCTTGGGAGTTGGGTTGTTTAGTATTTAGAAATTGTTCGATTCATGGATTTCGTATTTCTATCGTCAAAAGTCTGAATTGGAGCCTCGTCTTTTGATTATATCTACTTGCACATGTTGGACATGGATATGACTTAGGAGAAAACTGCGATTATGACCCGTCATATGCTTACACTACCAGATTTAGCTTTAGGAGCCGTTGTTATTTTGTATCGCCGCAGTATCAGCTTGGTGGATATCTCAGGTAGTGTAGATTTCTGTTATGCTTGTACTGAGATGTTTATCCTATTTTTACAGTAGTGTTCAGACTATTCCGGACTGTTGGGGGCCGTTGGGGTTGACAGTGGACCCGGATTGCTATTTTGGCATCAGTTTGTGCTGAGGGCACGTGATTCGTTGGTTGTTAGACCAATTGTGTAGCATACTGGACCTGTGCAAATTGCGAGGTTCGAGTGATTGGATGTGTTTCGAGCTTTTCCACACTTAGTGGAGGGTCGTAAAATATTTTTCGGCTTAAAAAGTTCGAAAATCTGAGTTCTGGACGAGTCCTGAGAGGTTTTACTCTCGGGGACCGGTCCCCCGGTCCCTGGCTGGGAGAGACCAGCCCCCCCGGAACAGTATTGCGGCAGCCTTGAGGCAATCGGTCCCTAGCGGATGAGACCGGTCCCTGAGCGCGTCTACACGGGGAGAGACCGGTCCCATGCGGGGAGAGACCGGTTCCCGAACGTTGGTTTTTCGGGATGGTCCCGAGGGACTAGTCCCAGTCGGGAGAGACCGGTCCCTCTGGGCGAAAACTGCCCAGTCCGGGCTGATGCAATATTGGGAAATTGAGGGGCTTCTCTGAATTTTGTTGCTTGGGAGGGCCTATATGGCCATTTCACTTCCTCTCTCCCTCATTTCTCTCCTCACACTCTCCCCACACCTTTGATAGAGAAGGAGAAGAAGGAGAAGGAAGGAAGGAGAAGAAGGAGAGCAATTAAAGGACTTGGAGCATCTTCCACTCCCTCTCTTCTTCCCTTTGGTGCTTGAAGGCTTGAACTTAGAGCTTGCAAGAGAGAAGATCTTCACCCTTGGAGTTTGAATTGGAGCTTCTTAAGAGGTTAGTTGCTCTTTTCTCCCCTCTAGACCTAGTTTTGATGGTTTTTGGGAGATGAAATCCTAGAATGGGAAATCTAGGGTTTATGTAGGGCTTTTTGATTAGAGGCTCTTTGAGCTAATCTAATGAGATTTGAACTTTGGTTTAGGTTTCTTTGGAAGAGATTTAGCTTCTACTTGAGCTTTGAAGAGGGATTTTTACATTAGGTGAGATTTTAGCCTCTTGAGCATAGATGGTTGATGTTTGAACTTGTAGTTGATCGTAAGGTTCGTTTAACCTTTGTTCCTACATCTTTAGGGTACTAGGAGGCTAGTGGACATCCTTGTTGGAGCAAACGAAGGGTTGCGCAAGTTTCGGTGGGTTTGACCTAGCCTACAATATGAGAAATGCTCATATTTGGTGATTTATGCTTCGTAAAGTGAAAATTCATGCATTTTCATGCTAAATGTATTTATTGTGAATTTTAGAATGCTTAACATCCCTATGTCATGTATAATGAATTTTCAGACCTCTGTGTAGTAGAGAGTTGCATGTGAGGCTTATACTAGCATTTGACATTCTTATGTCGGACTCGGGACCATGTTTCTTACAATGAAAATGAGCATTGTTTAGTACTCTTAAACCTATGCATTCTAGAGACATGAGAGATAGCTAATGCCATAACGAGGCATCGGACTAGACCGTTATGGGAAAATTTGGAGCTAATGTCATAAAGCGGCATTGAGTTCGGGTTATGTGTGAAGCTAGCACTAGTGTCATGATTGGAACATGGAATATGAAATGTGCTTAACTTATAGCAATGCTTAAGTGTCATAAAGAGGCACTAAGTATAGTGAGTGTTAGAACATCACCTTGAGATATTGTACTAGATCTTTGGGATGCTAGTAGCTATGACCATGTTACAGACATGATGATTGGACACTTGAGACGATGACTTTGCTTGCTTGCCATTTGTGCTCATCGCAAATGCTTGTGAGGGTCGCTCCCTACAAGCCGGCACTCCGGAGTTGGCCTACGCGACTTATGATCGCTCATGCGGTATCGAGAAGCCTATGGGGTTGGGAGGGATAGACTCATTTCCAGAGTGAAAATGCTAGAGCTACCACCGGCACTTAGGCGGCGCAAGCCGAACTACACTAGTGTAGGTCCTAAAACAAGATTGAACTTGGACATAAATTCTTAAATTTGAATCACTGCTAGATAGATCATAGTAGTTGGATTATTGGACATACTCATAGTGTGGCTTTGAGATATTGGGACATGTAGTATACTTGATAGAATTACTTATCGCATCTTAGTATACTTGGCAGCTGATGAGCGTATTCACCCGACATTGGCATATTCAAACATGATAGCAGTGATATACATCACATTTACTTGTGGCATAGCATTTCACTCATGCTTTCAATTCTGCAGTTTATTATTGTCTACTACTACTATTGTTGTTTATCGCATTATCCCTTTTCTTTTGGGGTCTAGTGGTGCATTGAGCTGAGGTCAGTAATTGCCTACTGGGAACTATAAATTATAATTCTCACACCCTCTTTTTCGTGTTCTTTTACAGAGCCTTCCACTCCGGGCGAGGCTAGGGATCGTAGAAAGAGTATCGCCTCGAGCTAGCTTGCTTTGAGAGGCTCGTCGATAGGTGGTCTACCTCTCGTTATTTTATTTTGAAGAGGTTTTGGTGAGGTTTTGGAGAGTTACCTGTGTATAGAGACCACCCCATTGTGGATTTCTTTAAGATTCTTATTGTACCTTTTTATGCTTATGCTTAGTGGACTACTTTACTCCTTCTCTACTTGTTGCTAGTTTTTAGTTGTTAGCAACTCTGATATCTCTAGATACTTGTTTCTTCTTGCTTTCGCATCTCTTTTATTGTAGACGACTTATATGCGCAGGAATATGGCGGGTCTAGGCAGGGTCCCGGGGTGTGACAAGTTGTCTGTGTACTAGACTATAGCCTACGAGAGCCTAATTGAGCTCGACAGAGATACGCCTGCATACTCGGTTTGGTAGCGCCCACGAGTGCCACTCCGGAGTTGGGCTTTGTGCGTTTGCGTTGGTATCGTTATGTTCTGGTTGGACTTGCTCTCTACGGACTGCTTAGTGGTGGAGGTAGCTTTAGCTTCGACAGGCGGGACGGGTGTGTTCACAGTCCTTGGGACTGGTATGCTTACAGTCTCTAGTAAGATTGGGTCAGGATATATTTTCTACAGATGGTTAGTGTTAGAGCATGATAGTATATTGGCATTTAGCTGTAGATTTATTCCAGTATTTTCTACTATCCCTGCTTACTTCTGTAGACTTAGTGGGTGGACCGATAATGTTGAGAGCGGCACCCACTGAGGACTACTTATTTTTACAGTAGTTCTCACGCCCTATTATTATTCCTCTTTTGCAGAGCCTGCTGTTCCGGCTGCTACACCCTCTGAGACAGATCGTGGCAAGGGCGTTGCGAGTTAGAGCCCTACCAGACGAGCTGACAAGTTAGTGGAACACCAGCTACAGGTAGTTGTAGTTTTTGGTTCATTACATACTGATGTTATACCTCGCTGGAGCGAGTGCTTTTGTATTAGGATACTGTGTATGTACTGATCCATTTTATTATATACTTGTTCTTCTAGCAGCTCTATACTATTGGTTATAGTATTGTTTGTTTACAGATTCAGTACAGCTTCTCTTCGTATACAGGAAAAATTTCTTTGTATACGGCGGGTTTGTTGGCGTGCCCGAAGAAACTTATAATCCGGGGCGTGACAATAATTTTTAAATTTTATTTTAATTTTAATTCTAGAATTTAGATTTAAATTTAAAATTTGACATTTAAACGTTATATTTTAAGTTCCCAAACCTCACCTCATACCCCCGACATTTTTTTTCTCCCAAACCCTTCCCATTCGTATCCAGCTCTTGTTCCTGCCGAGATCTCCGGCGATCGCCGCCGGAGAGATCTCCGGCGATCACCACGCGGAATCGGAGGGGACGGGAGCCGCTGCGGAGCTTCGACGGCGGTTGCGAGCAGTGACCGACACAGGCGATGCCGCACGACGGAGTGGAGCAGCTGAAGCTGAGGAGCTACCACATGGTGGAGTGGGCGGTGGACGTGGGGATGTTCCGTGCGGGTGCAGTGGAGGATGTAAGGAGGTCCCGCTTCGCGGTGGCGAAGATCGGAGAGGAGGACGACGGCGACGACAAGCCCAAGGACGAGGAGTACTGGAGCGAGTGACGAGGATTTGAGGATCCGAGCAACCGAATCAATGAGTGTGAGCAATAGCACCCTGGTAATGGACTTTGCACTTTCTTTTCCCTTTCTTTTTGGTGTTCTTTTGGATTAGTGTTTTAGTTTTCTTTTTTCTTCTTATTATTGTGCGTAGAGGTCTCAGCAATAAATGATTCTTCATAATATTTCAAGACCTTAGTTAATTTAGTAATAAAGGCTATAAATCTGAAGCAAAAGAAGTGGCGCAAGCTTGCGCACAAATTGTTTGTGAAAATGCCTCAACAATAGTATAAAAATAGGAATATCTGCCAATGTTTTATTTCAGTAGAGTTTCTAAAACAATATGGTAACAACACCACGCAAGCAGAAGATTCAGATGCTTTTAGTTCTGTAACTTCTGTTTTAGCTCCTCACCACAGCAGAAGTTCGCGATTTTGGTTCCGAAGTGAGACGCTATTCTAAGTTGAGTCAATTCCAAGCTTAAGATTGAATTTGATAACAACATAATTATGTCATATATGATGCAAATTGTTATTTTTATGTGGATGTCGTCTTAGTTCAAACTGTAAACTCGAACCTCGAGTTTTTTTTAATCTGTTGGCTATGATCTTAATTGGTAAAGCTTGCCTCTGACAATGACAAAAGCTTGATGCCTCTAAAGTGGTTGTAGTACAAGTGCGAGCTACACTTGGAGAAGGGTCTCTTTAATCATCTCACTAGCCAGTTTATGTTTGATGCCAGCTTATGTTTGATGAGGTCTGGTGAATTTTTTTGTGATTGTTGCCTGATTGTAGCCTTGCAGATGGATATACTAATGTGATTGTTGTCATCTAAATCATTTAACGAAGCTACAATTTAGGTAATGCTTAGATCATGTTGACCATTAATGCTAAATGTACGTTTTTCTCTATGATTGGTTCTTTTTTTTAGGGGTGCTAAAATCTGTTTGGCTTGTATCTGGACAATTAAGCAAGGTATGCATGTCTGCATAGCTATACATTTTTCTTGTGCTGCGAGAATAATCATGGTGCTTTTTTAGCTTATTATTGGTTGAGGAATTCTGAATTTGTGATCTCTGATTCACTCTATATGAGTATTCTAAATATTGTTTGGGTGCAAACTTTATGGCTTATTCTTGCAGGTAAGCGAATGTTTGACCATTTATTCAATTAGCTTTATCATATGTTCCATTGGAACCAGATGCAACTCTAGGTTCTTGCTTGTCTCAATAAAAAGTTTTCCTAATTGAATTAGAAAATTCATCATTAGTATCTGTAAAAGAAGGTAGTTTATTTGTTTGTAAGGCTGATATTTTATATAAATGATGTACGAACATACATATTTATATTATCTAAAACTTAAAATATAATTGATAGTGTAGAGATTTTTGTGTTATTTTGTCAATTTTAAGAGTTATCTGACAGCTAGATAGGGATCTTATATAATGAAAATTGATTGTCTACTTTATAGGAAATGAGTTTAAGAAATATGACAAATAGGTCCTTGCAAACAATGGCACATACAATTGGCTCAAAAAGTTATGAAAGACTACGTGAAGATAAGGTACAGAATTTCAACATTTTATGTTATGTTTTGTCTATTTTATGTTATGTTTTGTTTTGTTTTCGAGCGCAAGAAATTCAAGTGATCTGAGCACAATTTGAAACTGAGGTAGAGGCAAAATGGGAAGCAAAGATGAAAGAAATTACTGATAAACAACGAGATATGGAAATAATGATGACTAATATTTTGAAACATTTGGATGGTACTACATCTTCTCAACCGGTTGACAATGAAATGCAATCTAGCACAATATAGTAAGTTTCCATCTCTCTTTCTTATTTAAACTTAAATTATTTGTATGTCTCTTTGAAGCAGTATGCTTGCTTCAATTCTTTATTTGTTCCTTACCTTTTATTTGTTCTTTGTATATCTTTTATGCTTCTTAAAAGGCTGGAAGCAAATTCCTGAAATCTTTATGTCTTAGACAAGGAAAATGATTGAATGGAAGCCCTGCTTTTTCTTATACTGTGGGTAAACAAGGCATCTGTGTGCACACACAATATACAAATTCATTTGAGCATCCATATCAGCTTGTATTTGTTTTACAAGTCAACTTGGTGCTCACTGTTCTGCACAAATATGATTCTCTTGTATCTAGTGCTGCAAATAAAGCACCATCTTACCGCCCCTTCTGTAGTTGCATAGCTGAAGCACTTTTAATAACTAACTTGTATTAATTCTCAAGTTCATTGGGTTGTATCGTTTTTCGTACACAAATGACGCGAATGGATGCCAAAATTCTTCTTATTTTTGAATGGTATGTCATGTGACCAAAATCACTGAACTTCCTTTCCTCTCTATTAGCTCATGCAAATTGTATTATTTTGTACATACTTCTCTCTTAAATTGTGTTAGTAGCAATTATGATCATCAGTAGATTTTAGATTTTGTACCCTGGCCGGATAAAATCATTTTCTGCATTGTGTATCTCATGTAGGATATTTCTGTTATTTTTTCGTCTACCTATTTGTTCTATGTTCCCTACTTTACCTCATAATTTCTGTGTTTTGTTTTTTTTAACTGTCATTCTTATTTGGTTGTCCTTAAAGTCAAAACTGTGGAAAAACAGCAAAATACTTTAATATTTACAGTGGCAGAGTTTGGTAACTTTCTTCTTTTCATTTTTAGCATCGGAGTGGAGCAGGGTAGCTGTTAATAATTACCTAACTATGTCCTAGTTTAAAATTGCTTTTCCACTTTTATGCTCTAAATGACCCAAAGAGTTCAAAATCACTTCCAATCTCCGGTGGCAATTGCCAGTNCCCCAAGTACAATGCTACTTTATGACACTATACTTCTACTATATTTAACATATGTCCATTGTTCATGAGCAAGTAATTGTATGTCATTTAGCTACATATTTCATGATTCCAACACATCATGAAGATACCATATATTAGCATGAGTATGTTGCACCTATTTCCCTACTACATAGAGATGAAATCTTATGATACATGACATATACATTTTAATCATTCTAAAATTCATTTATGCCCTATCTAGTATGAATATGCATGAATTTTTATTTTACGACAAAGAATAAAGCATAGGGAGATCAGTTCACCCATTTTGGTGAGGTCAAACCCACCAAGAGCTCCTTGTAACCCTTTCGTTTGCGCGAGCGAAGGTGCCCACAAGTCTCCTAGCTCCCTAAAAAAAATTCTAAGAGAGTTAGACGAAACGAATGAACACCCAATGCGTTCATCTTTAACCAATCCAAGAAAAGGGTTAAAACTTACCTATGATGTAGAAAGACCCTCTTAAATCCCAAAGGTGAGCTAAGTCCCTTCTAATTCAACCTAAATAAAGGTTCTAAATTAATCAATTGAGCTCCAAAAGCTTCTAATAAAAAATCCCCAAATAAAACCTTAGATTTTGAATTTTCTGTGTGAATCGAGGCTGTTATTTTAGCAGAAAAAGTGTCAGAAAATTCTAAAAATATGGAAAAATGTTAAGATTATTTTTATGAGGCTAGATTTAAAGTTTCATGACATTCTGACACCCGGAAGGTGGGAAATTAAATCCGACTGCTATCTACTAAAGATTACAGTTCGGTAGAGCTTTCGGTATCCAAACGTGGTCGAAACTGAAAACTTAAGATATATTCTTTCTTAGTAAAGAAAACCGAGCCTAACTGTAAAATTTGAGCTTAATCGGACGTCCAGAAGGGTTCCGACTGTTCCGAACTACTTAATTGCACTACAAAAAAGTAGTGCATTTGCTACGGATTTGAATTTCGTATGTCACCAAAAAAGCTTTTAGTTACAAAACAAAAAAAAATCTATCACAAAAGATAAAAAATTAGAACTCGAACCCGCAACCTTAACAAATCTTCTATTCTTCTTATTCACTATACCACAACTAATGTTTATAAATTTATCAATACCTTTTTTATTTATTCTGTATTTACACGTTATATTTTAAGTTACCAAACCTCACCTCATACCCCCGACTTTTTTTTCTCCCAAACCCTTCCCATTCGTATCCAGCTCTTGTTCCTGCCGAGGTATCCGGCGATCGCCGCCGGAGAGATCTCCGGCGATCACCATGCGGAATCGGAGGGGACGGGAGCCGCTGCGGAGCTTCAACGGCGGTTGCGAGCAGCGACCGACACAAGCGATGCCACACGACGGAGCGGAGCAGCTGAAGCTGAGGAGCTACCACATGGTGGCGGGGGCGGTGGACGTGGGGATGTTCCGCGCCGCTACAGTGGAGGATGTAAGGAGGTTCCGCTCCGCGGTGGCGGAGATCAGACAGGAGGACGACAGTGACGACAAGCCCAAGGAACGAGGAGTACTGGAGCGAGTGACGAGGATTTGAGGATCCGAGCAACCGAATCAATGCGTGTGAGCAATAGCACCCTGGTAATGGACTTTGCACTTTCTTTTCCCTTTCTTTTTGGTGTTCTTTTGGATTAGTGTTTTAGTTTTCTTTTTTCTTCTTATTATTGTGCGTAGAGGTCTCAGCAATAAATGATTCTTCATAATATTTCAAGACCTTAGTTAATTTAGTAATAAAAACTATAAATCTGAAGCAAAAGAAGTGGCGCAAGCTTGCGCACAAATTGTTTGTGAAAATGCCTCAACAATAGTATAAAAATAGGAATATCTGCCAATGTTTTATTTCAGTAGAGTTTCTAAAACAATATGGTAACAACACCACGCAAGCAGAAGATTCAGATGCTTTTAGTTCTGTAACTTCTGTTTTAGCTCCTCACCACAGCAGAAGTTCGCGATTTTGGTTCCGAAGTGAGACGCTATTCTAAGTTGAGTCAATTCCAAGCTTAAGATTGAATTTGATAACAACATAATTATGTCATATATGATGCAAATTGTTATTTTTATGTGGATGTCGTCTTAGTTCAAACTGTAAACTCGAACCTCGAGTTTTTTTTAATCTGTTGGCTATGATCTGAATTGGTAAAGCTTGCCTCTGACAATGACAAAAGCTTGATGCCTCTAAAGTGGTTGTAGTACAAGTGCGAGCTACACCTGGAGAAGGGTCTCTTTAATTATCTCACTAGCCAGTTTATGTTTGATGCCAGTTTATGTTTGATGAGGTCTGGTGAATTTTTTTGTGATTGTTGCCTGATTGTAGCCTTGCAGATGGATATACTAATGTGATTGTTGTCATCTAAATCATTTAACGAAGCTACAATTTAGGTAATGCTTAGATCATGTTGACCATTAATGCTAAATGTACTTTTTTCTCTATGGTTGGTTCTTTTTTTTGGGGGGGCTAAAATCTGTTTGGCTTGTATTTGGACAATTAAGCAAGGTATGCATGTCTGCATAGCTATACATTTTTCTTGTGCTGCGAGAATAATCATGGTGCTTTTTTAGCTTATTATTGGTTGAGGAATTATGAATTTGTGATCTCTGATTCACTCTATATAAGTATTCTAAATATTGTTTGGGTGCAAACTTTATGGCTTATTCTTGCAGGTAAGCGAATGTTTGACCATTTATTCAATTAGCTTTATCATATGTTCCATTGGAACCAGATGCAACTCTAGGTTCTTGCTTGTCTCAATAAAAAGCTTTCCTAATTGAATTAGAAAATTCATCATTAGTATCTGTAAAAGAAGGTAGTTTATTTGTTTGTAAGGCTGATATTTTATATAAATGATGTACGAACATACATATTTATATTATCTAAAACTTAAAATATAATTGATAGTGTAGAGATTTTTGTGTTATTTTGTCAATTTTAAGAGTTATCTGACAGCTAGATAGGGATCTTATATAATGAAAATTGATTGTCTACTTTATAGGAAATGAGTTTAAGAAATATGACAAATAGGTCCTTGCAAACAATGGCACATACAACTGGCTCAAAAAGTTATGAAAGATTGCGTGAAGATAAGGTACAGAATTTCAACATTTTATGTTATGTTTTGTTTTGATTTAACATGTATTTATATATTAAGTAAACTTTTGTAAAGGGCAAAGGACTATCTAACAAAGACTTTTTTGAGTTAACTCATAGAATGAAAAATGTTGATTGGGTTGACACATCTTCAAGACAAACTATGGTAATGGTGATTTCCTTTTATTCTTAATCTATTTACTTATCTCTTAAAAGTAAGACTTTCCTTAAGTTGGTTTACTTGAATAATATAGGAAAATTATGAAAAGAAGATCAATGATCGTTAAGTTGAGGATGCATCTACTAATATTGATGATAATGAGATATTTACTGAAATAATTGGACAAAAGCAATGTGGACATATAAGAGGTAAATTACGTCGAGCGCAAGAAATTCAAGTGATCCGAGCACAATTTGAAACAGAGGTAGAGGCAAAATGAGAAGCAAAGATGAAAGAAATTACTGATAAACAACGAGATATGGAAATAATGATGACTAATATTTTGAAACATTTGGATGGTACTACATTTTCTCAACCGGTTGACAATGAAATGCAATCTAGCACAATATAGTAAGTTTCCATCTCTCTTTCTTACTTAAACTTAAATTATTTGTATCTCTCTTTGAAGCAGCATGCTTGCTTCAATTCTTTATTTGTTCCTTACCTTTTATTTGTTCTTTGTGTATCTTTTATGCTTCTTAAAAGGCTCGAAGCAAATTCCTGAAATCTTTATGTCTTAGACAAGGAAAATGATTGAATGGAAGCCCCGCTTTTGCTTATACTGTGGGTAAACAAGGCGTCTGTGTGCACACACAATATACAAATTCATCTGAGCATCCATATAAGCTTGTATTTGTTTTACAAGTCAACTTGGTGCTCACTGTTCTGCACAAATATGGTTCTCTTGTATCTAGTGCTGCAAATAAAGCACCATCTTACCGCCCCTTCTATTGTAACGACCTAGCCCACTAGCAACAATAACTCGTTGGGCCCAACAACAGGCCCAAAATGCTTAAGCCCAGTTATTATTACTAGTGTCTAAGTCTCTTATAAACCCAATGACAACCCCATTCCCATCCGATGTGGGATGTTATTCATAATTCAAGTATCATATCTGCGTGTGTGAATGGAATGGATGAATGTTATCTATCTTGTTGCTCATCTGGTTGTGGTTGTGATTGTGTGTGTATCTATACTCTGTTGTACTTGTGCGACGCCGTGCAAATACAGGGGAGACTCTGTCCGTGTGAACAGTGGAACTCCTGTATTTGTGGCGGATCTGGCACACTCTGGGGTCAGATTTTTTAAAAAAAAAATTTCAGACGCTTTTCCGCTACCTTTTAAACTAAAAGGGACCCCGGGGCGTGACAGATTAAAGTGGTATCAGAGCCGGTTCACCAGCTGGACATGTGTGGCGAGTCTCGACTGAGCTAGGGTCTGGATGACGGGCTAGCGAGACGAGTCTCACATAGCCTTGTGATCTTGGGCTGTGTGTGATTGGACTGACGAGGACGTCAGGACCTTAACGGGGGGAGTCTGTGACACCCCAATAGTCCCACATCGGATGGGAATGGCGTGTTAGTCATTGGGTTTTATAATGAGATTAGACACTAAGTAATAATAAACTGGGTCTTAAGCTTTTGAGGGCGGTTTTGGGTTCCCCAAACGAGTTATTGTTGCTAGTGGGCTAGGTCGTTACATTAATGGTTTTACATATAGATTGCCTAAATAGGTGGTTTAATGGGGTGGAGATGCTAGAGGGACAGGTTTCGTCGCTAAGTCCGAGACACTATCTATATGGGGCACAACTGCGAGGTGTTCTGATATCAGTAGTGAAGATACTCTTCATCAGAAGGGAGTCCGTGACACCCAATAATCCCACATCGGATGGAATGGGTTGGTATGGGTTTATAAGAGACTTGACACTAATAATAATAACTGGGCTTAAGCATTTTGGGCTGGTGGTTTGGGCCCAACGAGTTATTGTTGCTAGTGGGCTGGGTCGTACATCTATAGTTGCATAGCTGAAGCACTTTTAATAACTAACTTGTATTAATTCTCAGGTTCATTGGGTTGTATCGTTTTCGTACACAATGACCGAATGGATGCCAAAATTTTTCTTATTTTTGAATTATGTCATGTGACCAAAATCACTGAACTTCCTTTCCTCTCTATTAGCTCATGCAAATTGTATTATTTTGTACATACTTCTCTCTTTAATTGTGTAGTAGCAATTATGATATCAGTAGATTTTAGATTTTGTACCTGGCCGTATAAATCATTTTCTGCATTGTGTATCTCATGTAGGATATTTCTGTTATTTTTTCGAATCTACTACTCTATATTTCTCCTGTTTTGTTTTTTTTAACTGTCATTCTTATTTGGTTGCCCTTAAAGTCAAAACTGTGGAAAAAAGCAAAATACTTTAATATTTACAGTGGCAGAGTTTGGTAACTTTCTTCTTTTCTTTTTAGCATCGGATGTGAGCAGGGTAGCTGTTAATAATTAACCTAACTATGTCCTAGGTTAAATTGCTTTTCCATTTTATGCTCTAAATGACCAAAGAGTTCAAAATCACTTCCAATCTCGGTGGCAATTGCCAGTCAATTTTATAGCATTAGAGAATGGAAAATGAAAGTGCTTTCAAAGTTTTCAGCCTTTCAAATACGAGAAAGCAGGTGGCTTTTAGCCACCTCAATAACAAACTAGGCCTACATGACAAGCAAGCTGTTGGCATATTCTGATATATAAGATATTTGAAAGCTCATGAAAGAACTGAAAGAGCATGAAAATGTATTCTGGATGCATTACAGGAGCTTGCATGGGGTATCTCAAAGCTCTCACAGCGTTCCCTGTGCAGGCAATGTTCAAAAGCCTAGCTTATCATCATTGGCAGTAGATGTAGTCTTGAAAGTAACCACTTTATGCAAAAGTGCTTAGGGTTGTCTCTGCATATACAAATAGATAATATAGTAAGTTTCCATCATTTGGCAGCAGGCTTTAGTTTTTTGTATCGAACTTGTCTTTCTATTCTTAGTTGAAAGCATCTCCTGAAAAATAAAATTTTGATTAAATTATTTGCTTCATTATTGGGAACAAGGTTATGGAATATGCGACAACCTGGAGATCACAGATTAAAATGTGTATCATGTTAGACTTTTCACTTTATTATTGGACTTGCATGATGTGCACACATGTCTGTATACACTTTTGGTGTCTTATCCGTAATTATGTTTCTTATCTGTGTGGACTCATATTTTTATTTATGTTCTCTATGTTAATAGGTGTCCATTCCTTGGTTATAATTGTCAAATATAATCACATTTATCAGGTCCTTTATCTAAGATCCACTTGTATTATTTTATAGTTACAAAAGTAGTATCATTGCTCTCGAACTGGCATTAACCTCTGGATTATCAATGACAAAGTCCATTGGTAGTTGACATTGTGAAAGGGAGTTCTAAGTAGTAAAATTACGACCAGAAGAGCTTACTTGCAAAAAAATTAATAAATAATATTTGAAAATTATTGCATGGTCATAGAGTGATTTCAATTATTCATTGTTTTATTAATATTTTGTGAATTTATACTTATACAAATGAAAATTTTCCATACTGGTCACATAGGTTGATGCCAATGTGAAAGTGCTTTGGTTATAAGTAAGTTTTTTCTTTTTCCTAAAAAAACATAGCCCATAAAATTAAGCAAAATTGTGTGCACATTCCTACACAGTTGGTTAAATGTATTTGCGCCCTTGAGTAACTTTATTTGCTTACGTGCTGTTGTCCAGAGTACCTTTGTGAAAAATTGGGGAATCTATGTAATGGATTTTTTTTTCATGTATACCTCTGGCAGATCATGTGCACAAATAAACAAGTTTTTCAGGGGTAACATGCAATACCAGCTTTGCAAGGGTAACATGCAATACCTGCTGTTGTTTTAATTTTCGAATTTTGTGCTTGGTTTTGATATATCAGCATTTCTCTTTTCCATTTCTATGGTTTTTTAATTGAAGGCAATTTAATTCAAAAATTATGGCTAGCTAGCTCGTGTAAGTTAATTAGTGGTCTTCAGCGCTATTTGACTTTGGGTTTAGATATGTGTTAGTTAATTAGTCTCTAGCTTTATTTTTCAGTTAGTTTCTATTTTTATTTTGTTAACTTAAATTAGAAATTATTAGAAGATGAGGAAAGAACATACTTTGAGAAAAAGAATGGAGCTCCACTTGGATCATACTTATTCTTAACATCAATATTTTTTTATTTTATCTTTCTTTCAGATTTTAATTTTGTCTAATTATATTTGTTTTTAATTCATTGCAGATAAGGATGAGTGGTGCAATTTCTACATAGTGTTAGTATTCGACAATCCTTTCTTTTGGATGTGGACCATATAATCAAATGTACTTATTTTAGATTGAATCATTTAGTTTAAATTTGAAGATTCTTTGTCATGTACTTAAAAAATTGAAGATATTGGGAGGTATTTTGTATGATGAATGTGAGAATATTCTGTCTTTTCGTTATTAGAATTTAAAAATCTCATTGATTTGCTTTTATTATAAATTTCAGTTGGTTGTTTGAAACTAGTTGGTTTTATAACCGATAATGTTGTGACAAATAATGGTGACAAATATATCGGTGATGAATATTATCGTTATAAGTGTAATATTCTGTGACAAACTTTATTATCACTAAATATTAGTGTGTAGTGAATAATCATCGTCATAAATACAATATTTAGTGACGGAGAGTGATGTCACTCACTAACTATTAGTGACGACATATATTGTCACCTAATATTAATATTTTTTATGTTCAACCATTTTATAAATATTATTGGTGACAAATAAGTAACATCCAGTGACAAAATTAACTTGTCATAAATATTGTCTTTAGTGACAATGCTTTTTTTTCCATGGCAAAATCTATTTGCCACGGGACTTACCGTGACAACTTATAGTGACCGTATTTGTCGTCACTAAAACTATTAGTGACAAATTTTTTATTTTTAGTGACAATATTTTTCTGTCACTTATAAATCATTTTCTTGTAGATATATGAACTTTGAATTCAAATTGTTCCAACTATAAATTCAAATTATCGAATCAAATTATTATTTAAAATTTAATTTTGAAATTGAAATTTTGTATTTATATTTAATTTCAATAAGAAGTTTTAGTTTGAACTTTGAATTCGAATTATGAATTCAAATGTTCAATTTGAATTGTTATTTAAAACTCAAAATTTAATATAAATTTAAATATTATTTCAAATTGTGAATTCATATTTGAATTCATTAAGACCAAAGATTAAATTAAAATATAATTCAAATTCAAATTTAAATAAATGTTCGAATTTCTATGTTGAAATTTTATTTTAGAATTTAATTTCAGTTATGAGTTATAACTTAAACTTTAAATTCAAATTGTAAATTTAATTTATATCATAAATTTTAATTATAAATTCAACTCATATTTAATAAATTTAAATTTTAAAATATACTTTTGAATTCTAAACATAAATTTAAATTTAAATTTTCAGTTTAAATTGCGGGCATAAATCGTTCATTTATATTTTCACCTCATTATATATAATTTAATAATGAAAATTATAAAACTATAGTTTTAATAGTTTACTTTATAGCCGGCCAAACAATCAAACTGAAAAATCACTTTTGTAAGTCACTTTTGCAAAAGTTGACTTTTTTCACTTCATCCACTTTTAGGCAACTATGCCCTTAGAAAGAGAGTAGAGAGCTAAGAGTATTGAATAATAGCAATTACAATGTCTACTGTATGCATTTGAAGTACCAAAGCCATTTATTTATAGAGAAAATTCAAAAACTAGTCGTTTAGGCAAATATGCATTTTTGGGCGCTTTAAATAGGTTCTAAACTACAAAGTCAAACTATTTTTAGATGCCCGAAACAATTTTCAGATGCATAAATCTGCCGTCCAAATCTTCGCCTGCTCTACGTACGCAGAAGCAATAACATACAACCTTTTGAAATTCGGGTACCTAAAATAATTTTTCAGTGTTCGAAACCATCAAATTCATGATTTTGATTCTAAATAGAGAATTTGAAACGCACAACCTATTTTTAAATTCAAATTTCAAGAGATCGGGCATCTGAAACAACTTTCAGGCCCCCAAAAATACTTCTAGGTGAACTTATTTGCTCTCCGGACGCCCGAAACAAAAAGTCTGAAACCATCGCTCTTTTGGACCCTCCAAAAGAGGTTTCCGGATGCACTTAGGTGCAATCCCGGCGCCCAATTTCTAGAGTATGAATTTTAGTTTCTAGGCTCTCTCATAACACTTTTCGCGGGGGCCCAATTCAAAGCTTGAAATTTACATTTTTGTTGAATTGTTGAAATTTGATTTTGAATAGATTTGAATGCCTTCAGATTTTGATGAATAGAATTTTGGCACTTTATTTTAGCACATATCATGTCCCATTTTGGCCAATATGTGCTTTTAGCTATTTAAGATATTCAATTTTTAGTTACATTTAAGCTCTATAAAAGATCAAATAAATGTCTTTTGACCTTGGAAGTATAGATAAATTCAATTCTTGTAGCTCTTTTTCTTACATTTGGCCTCGAGTTCTTTCCAATTTGGGAGTTCTCTAAATACAAAACTCAAGATAAAGTGTTAGTTCAAATTTCACTATTATTTATAATATCAAATTTTAATTGAAGATTAGAGCCACTAGATCAACAATCTCCCTTTGTTTTGACAGTAACAAATAATGTGATATAATAATTAAGCAAATGGTAAATAAATTGTATCAGAGAGCTAAGGAAGAGCATCACAAAAAAGGCTCCCCCAAGACTATGCATGGTTTATCAAATTCATAAGCAAGGAAAATTAAATGCAAACCAACTTCAAATTAGAAAATAGATCCCTAGTCCTTATATTCTAGGGTTGAAAATGGATCGAATATTGTCCATTGCAAACCAACTTCAAATTAGAAAATTATCGGATTAGGATTAGGATTAGGATTAGGATTAGGATTAGGATTTCACTATCTAATTTGGATTCGGATTCCACTTCACTACTTTTCTTAATATTCGAATTCAGATTTAGATTCGGGTTATCGGAATCCAACACTAAATATTTATTAAATATTTGATTCATATCCGTATCCATTTTGATATCCCATAAGCAAATTCATTTTTATCATATATAGATTTAAATTTTATCCAGATCCGACATAAATAATGGACATGGATATGGATTAGTCACTGTGCGATTGATATCCAACCTATTTTCATCCTTAGTATATTCTTATTCACAATCTCTTTTCCATCCGAACTGGGACTATTGGGACGTCATAATCATCTTCACCAATATCTGCTATCTAAAGTGTACGAAATTTGTGAGATATTTATAAATTATGCAATTGTTGTATTACAAAACTAGACAGTTTTGAAGAGGCAGAAAAGCATAATGTCTAGATAAAAGCCATGCAAAAGGAGTTGCCTATGACAGTGAAAAATAATACATGAGAGCTAGTTGATCATCTCGAAGATAGAGAAATTGTTGGACGCAACTGGATTTATAAAACTAAGCTTAACCCAGATGGTGCAAGCATGAAGTAGAAGGGTAGGCTCATCGCGAAAAGGGTTCATACAAAAAGCCAGGTATCAAAATTTGAAACTTTTGCAGCAATTGCAAGATTTGAAATTATACGAACATTACTTGTCCGGGCTGCACAAAAGAAATGGCATATTTATTAACTTGATGTCAAATTGGCTTTTCTTAATGGAATTCTAGCCTCAACGTACGTTTTCTAATAAAAGAAATAGAATGTAAAGTATACTAGTGAAGGCTCGCGCTTCGTGGCGGTAAATTTACGCAATTTTTAAAATATTTTGAATAGAGTATTCAATATTATTTATCAAAGTTAAGATAAAAGTATATAAGAATATATTTCATTTTTAAATTTAAATTTAAATTTTTTAATTTTCAAATCTAATTTTAAATTTTAAACTTCAACATTTTATATTATAATTTTTAAACCGTTAGCATTCATAA
>NC_033641.1:2043544-2043970 GCF_001540865.1 Ananas comosus
AACATAACAACATACATGAATCATTGCGAGTATAATACAAACAAGAGTAAAAGAGAGAAAGCTAACTATTACATTCATCATTCAACCATTTACATATTCATCTCAAAATACATACAACTCTCCAAAAGTAACCTTACCCAATATACATCATGTCTCTCAACTATACATGGTTTTCTAATGCATAATGGAGGCTACTAACTAGTTAGGGCGCTATGCCCATACCACGATCCTCGCCCGGTCCACTCGAGCTCGGCCCTGCAACAAAGTGGGATGAGAACTAATAATAGTTCCCAGTGGGTTCGTGTCACGCCCCGGGGCCGATTTTAAAAGCCTTTTGAAAACAGAGTTGCGGAAAGCGTGCCATATTTTTTTTTTTCAACCTGGCCCACGTGATGTACAGACCCGCCACAAATACAAAGTTCCTCT
>NC_033641.1:2056533-2120529 GCF_001540865.1 Ananas comosus
ATCTACTAAGGAAAAGCCCCTGGTCTCCCGTTCTACTCTCTCTCTCTTAGCAGGACCAACCACATTATTACTTTGTCAGTTCTCATGGCCGACGTGGTCGATCCTCAGCGCTCCCTCTCTCTGGCATTCTCTTCGGGCCCAGTCGCGGGCGCGCGAGGGAGGCGAGCCGGCACCTAGCCGGGCTCGCGCGCCGCGCACATGGGGCTGGCCCTCTCTCTCTCTCCGCGGGCGTGCGACGCGTGCGCTTCGGCCCGCAGATGCGGGCCCCCCCTGGGCTCTCTTCTTCTCTCCCCTCCTCCCTCTCGGGCCCACTACTCTAGGCGCCGCATTCCCTCGGTCTCTCTCCTCTTTTTATTCCTCGTTCGTGGTCGGTCTCGTCTCTCTCCTCTCTTCTCCTTTCTCTGCTTCCAGAGAGCGGGCGGCGGGTGCGGTCGCCCGCAAACGATGGTGGGCCGCCCTCCCGCTCTCTCTCTCTCTCTTATCTTTCTCTCTCCCTCTATCTCCCTCTGCCCACCCTAAGCCCCACATCTCTCTCTCGCTCTTCTCTTCTCTCTCTCTCTCTCTCTCCCCCATCCCCCTCTTTTCCTCTCCATCTCCTTCCGGCTCTCTCCCTCTCTCTCCCCTTTCTCTCCCCCATTCCCGACTTCTGCCTCTCTTTTCCCCTCTCCCAGCGTGAGGGCGCGCGTGGGCGAGCCGTGGGCCGGCAGGCTCGCGAGGGCAAAGGGGGCAGGGGGTACGGGCACTGTGCGGCGCTTGGCGCGGGCGGGCGGCGGCGTGGGCGGCCGGTGGTGGCAGCTGCGCGAGGCAACCGACGGAGGCGGGCGGAGGGGCGCGGCAAGCGCGGGGTCTGCTCGAGCCAAAAAAATAACGCGGCTCATTGGTTTGGTTTACACGGGGTCCACAGGCCACTTCGCGTCGTGGACCACATGAGAGGAGGTCCACGGTTGGACCTTCCTCTCTCCTTCTCTCCTCTCTCTCTCTCTCTCTTCCTCTTTCTGCTATATATATATATATATATATATAGTATATATATATATATATAGAGGTCCGGCTACTATACTTTTAAGGTATTGGCTCCCTTGAAGCCATAAGTTTTCGGCCTTTAGATTATTCCATTAATCATTTTCATCCGTTAGTCATACTATTTTAACCAACTACCCAGCTCAAATAGGGATCCACTTCATTTTAAGGCGGGGACCACCATCATCCTACCCCACATCTGATCAATCAGACGATTTAAAAATTTATGAGTACAAGGGGGGTTATACTCATAAAGAGTTATTGAAGTAACCCCAGGCCGTATATATTATATATATATAGAGCTAGGCTACTCGTACTATCTATAATGTACCGGAGCTTCGGTACTATAGCGTTGGTTTTCGTCTTAGGGCGTTCAAATAACGATCACACCGGTTAAAACTGATCTAGGGTATTTAAAGTTTCTAGAAATAAAATTTTATATTTTTCGACATTAGTTATTTTATGATCAAACCTATTTTCAAAATCTTGTCAAATTTTCAATGGCTATTTATGAACGAGTTTGGAGTTTAACGGTGTAAGAGAACTCCTAAATTTCTTCAATTTTGCATAGAAAAATACTTAAAACTATAAGATTAGGTTAACATTCTTGATCTTGAATTTAAAAGTCATATGCTCAAAATTTCAAAGATAATTCAATTGTCCACTCCGGTCCATTTTGATATAATTATATTTACTAGGTAAACGATTTATCGAAAAATAACTAAATTTTATTCTAAGAAGACATATTACCCTAGATCATATTTACACGGTGTGGATCGTGATCTTGAACGCCCTAAGATCGAAAACAACCACTAAGACCGGAGCTCGTACTATAGATAGTATAGTAGCCTATGTTCTATATATATATATTTATATATTATTATATTACTATAATTGGGCTGGAATACTATCACATAGCACCAATTGTGTGCCTATTGATTTTTTAGCCCTGGATTGAGAAATATGTGGTTAGGATGAGTTTGGCCCCCTAGGGTTGAGTGGGTGGTGTTGAATAGTATAATCTAATGGGGTAAACATAATCAAAGGGATTAATCTAACGCAGAAAACTTGATTAGCCACAAGTGCTTGGTTGCTATCGATAGCATACCAGCTGGGAGTTATAATATATATTGTATATATATATATATAATATAATATATATATATATATATTATTATTTTATTTATAAATATATTTATATATAGTTATTATAATATAGTAGTTTATTTATAAATATATTTTTATTTATATATATAAGGGTATTTTATTTGTTATATAGGATATGGGTTGGGCCTAGAGGGGGAAACGAAAAATGTTTTTTTTTCCCTTTTTTCACTTCTCTTCAAATTTTTCCGTTTCTTTCTAAAAGTCTAATCTAATTTTTTATTTTTGAATATAAAATTTAAATATATAGAATAAGTTCTAAATAGGGTATATGTATTTTATTAAATATAAATTTATGATCTTGTACTATTAAGCATTTACTTAATATTCACTTAATACATAATTTGTTAATATTTAATTTTATTTGAATTTAAATAATATATTATAAAAATTAAATTAGCGATTATCTGGATTCGTTTTTTATATTTTCATGATTACATTTTTTATTATTTACGTGAACCAAACACCGATATGGGAATGATTTATTCGATTTGCGAATTCATGATGATGGCCAAACAGAATTAGGTAATGAGTCCATTCCGATTCCAGATTCCCAGCTTATTTCGATTCCGATTCCGGCTTCGAACCCAACATGCGATTCAGATGATTGAACCAAACAGAATTAGGTAATGAGTCATTCGATTCCGATTTCCAGGCTTATTTCGATTTCCGATTCCGATTTTCGACTTCGAACCAAACACGACCCATAGATTGTATCTTTAAAATAAAATTTTTTTGATGACATTTAAGTTAATTTTATTATAAAATTTTAGTTGTGAGAATCGCATAAAATATACTATCTACATTTGCGGGAACTATGCGAACATGTCGAATTTTTTAAAAGATATTATTGATTGACTCAAATCTAATATTATCGAAAAAATTAAACCCTCTCCTGCAGTATTTGGAGAAAGATTTATTTTTCCCCTCACTCATATTGAAAAAAAGCTTTTTTTTTTTTTAAGCGGGCGACCCACTCCTCTCTCTCTGTTTTTCTTTTTTTTCCTCTTTTTCTATCTTTTTTTTTATTCTATATGATTGTGGGATCACATAAAAAATTAAAATTTAAAATTTTGTAGAAAATTTAAAACTTAAAAGTTAAAATTATATATTTTACCTTAATTCCTAAAACTAAAATTTTACTATTTTAAATTTTAAATTTTAGTTTTTATATTTTAGATTTTAAATTTTATATTCAAATTAAATGATAACAACGGAACCATAGGAATATATTCTTATATACTTTTATTCCAAGTTTGATAAATAATATTGAATAGTTTATTCAAAATATTTTAGAAATTGCGTAAATTTTTCGTTGTGAAGCGCGGGCCTTCACTAGTACTATTAATAGTATTGCAACCCAATTATATATATATATATATATATATATATAGAGTTGAGCTAGAATGCTATCGGTAGCAAACGGGCTCCGTTGCCACCCATTTGTTTTCGATGATGGAGCCTTCAAATCCACTATCGGCACCATTGAACATGATTTATATCACTTGAATATCTAGAAATCAAATTTCAAATCTTTTCGACAACATTGACCTAATGATCAAAGGGTTTCAAAATTTGTAGTTTTAATTGTCACGTCCCGCAACCGCCAATTTGGTCGGTTTGGGTACGTCCAACAGACGCCGAACGGACAGAACCTTCCCTGTCCGCCCAAGGCTCAACAACAAGGATCATGTACATTTAGTTGCCCAGGTAAACATAACAACATACATGAATCATTGCGAGTATAATACAAACAAGAGTAAAAGAGAGAAAGCTAACTATTACATTCATCATTCAACCATTTACATGTTCATCTCAAAATACATTCAACTCTCCAAAAGTAACCTTACCCAATATACATCATGTCTCTCAACTATACATGGTTTTCTAATGCATAATGATAGGAAGCTACTATCTAGGGCGCTACGCCTTTACCGCGATCCTCGGCCGGTCTGCTCGAGCTCGTCCCTGCAACAAAGTGGGATGAGAACTAATAATAATTTCCAGTGGGTTCGGCCGCCGACTCCGCCGATCTTCCCACTAGGTCTTAGCAGGCATAAGTAGAGATATAATGGAATAATAAAATCTGCTAACATAGTAATGAAATCTGCTATCTTACTACTATGCCTCAATCAACATTATACAAATGAAGTATCTACTTAGCAATGAACCAACTATCATGCTAATATGCTTCAACAACATCATGGATAAAGATATGAACATAGCTATGAATTCTACTAACATGTCACTATGTCTCACATCATGCTATGAATGCAAAATCTATTATGCCATTCATATACTTGTTGCCGAATTACCTTGGCTAACCCGAAGGTTACGCCCCAACTCACATCTCAAATCCCATAGGTGAGGAGACTCTGCTCTACGCACACCCGAGACCGCCTGCTGGGTAATTACCTCGTTAACCCATCGTGTGATAACTCCGGAGCTCACTGCTTGGGTGGAGCGACTACCGCCAAGCTCAAAACAGACTATGTGAGTATGACAAATTCCCCTCAACTTAAGAATAACCCCTTCTGCCAGGGTTATAGTGCTTCTGCCGCACAAGTTCAACTTGAGGATAACCCTTTCTGCCAGGGTTATAGTGCTTCTGCCGCACAAGTTCCAAATGCCACAAATCAACAACTCGGGAAATATCTACCAATCCCAATATTCATGTCGTAGTGTTTATGCTACATAATCCCAAAACATGTCATAGTGTTTCTACTACACTAATCCCAAAACATGTCATAGTGTTTCTACTACACTAGTTTCATAAATCATATAACAACAACTCGGAAATTCTTCTATCCTATGTTCATGTCGTAGTGCTTCTACTACACTAGTCCAAATGTCATTCTTCTATGTCATTTACACGTTCAAGTTCATCTTTTGTTCCTTAGCACTATAGGATTTTATGACAAAACCCAATCCTTATGCATCCATTAGATCATGTATCCAACTCACATTTCTATTTCTACATTGGAAGCATGCAAGGAATTGAATACAACTATCCAACATATCCTATAATGCATGATAACAATATATGAAATGTATGATTAACAATACAACTTGGACATAGAAAGAAATTCAACTGCTTCGGATAGCACCCCCCACCTTCTGGTTATGCCGCGATGCTAGAACCCTAGTCTCGCAATTTATGAACGTCGTTTCGGCCCGACTGCACGCAAACGAACCGAAAACTATACTTTTCTTCAATAACTCGCCGCACGTTCGTAGGAACTTCAATTCGAGTTGCCCACAGTGTCGGTTTTACCTTTAATTAAGTTTACATAGGCTCAATTTAGATCAAACCCAACTATGATCAAAAGCTCTCTTTTGAAACCCTTGGAACCCCTTTATTGCATGGTTTTCCCATTTATTGCATAGTATCCAAAACCCTTCATGATTTATGCAATATTGTAGGTTAAAATCATATAGGGTTTCCATTTATCTCATTTCCAAGGTTTTACACCAAAACCCTAACTCAACCTTAAGAAAATCTCACCTCAACTCATGTGACACCCTAATAATCCCACATCGGATGGGAATGGGGTTGTCATTGGGTTTATAAAGAGACTTAGACACTAGTAATAATAACTGGGCTTGAGCATTTTGGGCCGGTGGTTGGGCTTAACGAGTTATTATTGCTAGTGGGCTGGGTCGTTACATTTGGTATCAGAGCTGGTTCACCAGCTGGACATGTGTGGCGAGTCTCGACTGAGCTAGGGCCTGGATGACGGGCTAGCGAGACGAGTCTCACATCGCCTGGTGATCTTGGGCTGTGTGTGTGATTGGACTGACGAGGACGTCAGGGCCTTAACGGGGGGAGTCTGTGACACCCCAATAGTCCCACATCGGATGGGAATGGGGTTGTCATTGGGTTTATAAGAGACTTAGATACTAGTAATAATAACTGGGCTTAAGCATTTTGGGCCGGTTGTTGGGCCCAACGAGTTATTGTTGCTAGTGAGCTGGGTCGTTACAACTCAAGCTTCTTCCCAAGCTTAGAACGAAGAAGATGATGGCTTGACCTCCAAGCTACTCCTCTTCAACTTAATCTTCTCCAACTTCACCTCTTTAATGGAGAAATTGCTAGAGAGAGAAAGCTAGCGGAGAGGATTTGAGAGAAGAGAGAGAAAGAGAAAGAGAAGCCTCCTCTAAGCTTCTCTCGGGTCGGACAAAACCAGGGAGAGAGTTGTGTGGGTTCACATATATATATAGACCCCCCAAACAGTATTACAACTTTCAATTTAGCAGTTCAGAATCTGATACTTTTCGCCGGAGCCTTTCTGAATGTCCGTTTGTTCTCAAATTTGACAGTCAGGCTCGGTTTAACTTAACAAGAAGAACGAAATTTTAATCTTTCAGTTTTGACCATTTTTTGTCACCGAAAGCTCTACCGACTAAAATCTCTAACAGATAGCAGTCATATTTTATTTTTCACTTTCCAGGTGTCGGAATGACATAAAACTTTAAATCTAACCTCATAAAAATAATTTCGACATATTCTCTAATTTTCATAATTTTCTAACACTGTGAATTCTCTGCTAAAATATCAGTCCCGCCTCTTACAGAAAATTCTAAATCTTCTATTTCCATTCTAATTTTAGCACAAGTCATTTCTGACTTACATTTTACTTCTTCAAGTCCAATAAAAAATAGTATCTCACACTATTTTTATTTATATTTATTTTTATATTAAAATTCGGTACATTACATTCCACCCTTCTAAAAAAAAGTTTCGTCCTTAAAACTTAAACCACTCCTCAACTCCATTTCTCGAGTAATTGAGGGTACCAACACATTGTCCCACTCCAGAGCGGCTTCACACTATTGTGGTTACTTAAGCGGCTCATACTGAAGAATGTAGGTTCAATCACAAACACACTTACGGAATGTGATACAAGAAGTGCATTACGGGTCCTGCAAGTCTCGATGGCAGCGCGAGTCAATACCCAACGACTCTACACGCTCCAACACCGCTCGCCACCCAGCACACGAAGGACTCATCCCTCGAACACTCTACTGAACACCATTTTCTTTTGAGATCAGGACTACCCCCCATCCTCATGGTGTGGATCTAGCAAAAGACATCAACTAGCCGAATGGTCCACCACCACGACGCAATACGTACGGGTAGGCCTCCTCGAACCACTCAAGTGTTCACAAAGTGGCACTCCACCACTCCGGCCATCCAAGAGTTTGGTATAACTCTTCCTTGCATTCCTCGTCCCTTCAAGGAACACACTCCGATTCGATCACCGGCATTGCTTAGAAGCAATATCAAGGGTGCATCGTTCCATCGCGAGTGTTCCAATCGGAACCGGATCCTTGCTCTACTACAAGATGGCGTACTCCGGCACATTTCCAATCTCAATCCTCAAAAGAGCATTAGTCCTCAAACTCCGCGTGGCTATTCATTATTCAAATGTCTCCTAGAGACCACTTTACTTTTTTTTTCCATTGCCACGGCCAACGTCAATTCGTTCTTACAACGAGCTCACACGAACACTCTGTTCGTGAATCCAAGCCAAACTCCTTGACAGAGTTTTCTGCCAAACCGCTTATCTCGGTTTCCACAGTGGAACACAGGCCACCAGCCCTACATAGGCCCACCGCCGAAACTTGTCTCAACTACGCATGGCATCTCTCGCTCGCAAGCGTAGACCCAAACATCACTGGGCGAAATTCTCATTCGAGAATTTGCACACACTCCAACCAGGAGCAACCATGACCCCAAACCACGTCATATCCTCGGGTTGGGTCACCACCGCATCTACAGTGTATTATCGATAACACGATCCATCACGTGGCATTCCATGCTCCCGGGTCTAAGCTCGGACTACCGCCCCAACCAAAATCTCTACCCTACCCGTAGGTACCAGGCCGTTGTTTCACACAGCTGACTGCGCCTGCCCAAAGGCCCCGGGCTCCACAGCCCACAATAGGTCCAGGCACGGATCGTCCCCAAACAATACCTGCCATCGTCGTCCTACTCGACATGCTCTACCGAGCCATACATACTGCTATCGGCTCCTAAGCACCTAGTGCAAGCCACCTGTCCTACAAATAATCCATACCGCGTAATGATCAATTTGTTAAAAAGTATTTCAAATAAGAACGAACTGTTATGATCAATCTTTTAAAAAACAGCATTCCTGTCCATCTATTTTATAATAAAACTTAAAATTGAATATAAATCGTGAATTAGATTTAATTTTTGATACCTAATTTGAATTAACAATCAAAAATTTTAATTATATAATGGATCAAAATTAAATTTTAAATTTTGAAATAAATGTCAATTAAATTTTGTTGATTTTAGTTAAAAACAAATACTTAAATCTTAGATTAATCATAAATCAAAAAATATATAAAAATATTTAATGTATATTAAAAAGAACAGTATAGAATATTGCAAATATTTTTTAATAAACTATAACACATAAATTTATAAATTATAATTTTTATTATAAATTTTTAAATAAATTAAAATAATTATTACGTGTATTTGTACGTACATTCAACTAATATATATACGTGAGTAGAGCTACTGTGCTGTTAGTAGCACAACAACTATTATACTCCTAAGTTCATAACTACCTATAAATTTTTATGGATAGTTAGGGTTGATATCTCATTTCTTTCATTTCTTTCTCAATTTCTCTTCTTTTTTAATTTCTCCCCAATTTTTTTTTTGTCTCTCACCTTAACCACCCATCAAAATTGATGAATGGTTACGAACTTATAGATTATTGGGAAAATCTTTCTCTTTTTATTCTCAGATATCTTCACTTTAGCTAGGCACGTTGTAGTGTCCCTGGTGTTCTGTAGCTCGTGTGTTTCAGCATTTGAGGCTTGTCGATACATCTGGAGAGTGTCGAGACAAGTCGTAGTCGTTTTGGGCAAATTGGACACAAAACGGACTCAGTGCGATGCGAGAGCAGAGTTTTGACATTGGAATCTACAAAGTGCAAGATTTCAGTATTGAGCACCGGTACCAAGGAGAGGAGTACCGGTACCCCAGTGGAATTCCAGAACTGATGCTCTCGGGTTGCGCCAATCTGATGCCAAGTACTGGTACTGCATCGGGCTGGTACCGATACCCTGTGTGCGAGCTTTGTGGGTTGAAAGGCCGAGTACCGGTAACCAAGTTGGGTACCAGTACTCCAGCTGGATTTTTGAGTTTGTGAGGGGCCTTTTGGTTATTTGAGGCGTCGTTAATCCCAACCTTACCCCAGCTCTTTATATATGTGTAAAGAGGCAGAGAAGAGGTTTTCGGTTGCTGCTCTCTCTCTCTTCTCTCTTTAGTAATGGACGTGCTCGTGGTGGGGATCGGGGATCGAGCTCGGGTAGATTTCGACGTTAATCCGGAGGGCCGTTCGAGCGTGCGTGTGTCGCGGTTGCGTCGTTGGAGACCGGGCGAGTGCATGTTTTTCCTTTTTTCAACTACTCGCCGTTGTTGGACGAGCTTTCCGAGATGGGTTGAAGTTTACCGAAATCGTCGGATTTCCTCCTAAGCTGAATGGTGTTAGCATGTGTTTTTCATGTGTAGAATTATGTTTAAATAGCTCAATTCATGGATTTGTATAGATTGTATAGAATCTGAATTTAGAGCTTAGAATAATTCTATATGTTGAACTTGGAATTGACTTAGGAGAAAACTATTGAACCCAACACTGTCACTTTTATGAAAATTATCAGATTTAGCTTTAGGAGTTGTGGTTTGTTTGTATTGTCGCTGTTCGTATGCGGTGGACACCCAGATTAGTGTAGGATGAGTTTACGCTCGTGCTGGGATGCCGAGCTTATTTTACAGTAGTGTGTAGACTGTTTTGGACTGTCGGGTGCCGTCGCTGTTGACGGTGGACCCAGATTTCTGTATTTTGCATCAGATTGTGCCAAGAGCACGTGAGCTTTGGTCGTTAGACCAGTTAGACCCATTTGCATTGACTATAACCCGTGAGAGCCTGATTGAGCTCGACAGAGATACGCTTGCATACTCGGTTGGGTCGCGCCCACGACTGCCGCTCCGAAGTCTAGCTTTTTGCTTTGCGTTGATGTCGTTGTTGTCTGGTTTGGACTTGCTCTCCACCGGCAGCCCTCAGGGTGGTGTTCGGTGTAGCTTCGACAGGCGGGACGGGTGTATTCACAGTCCCTAGTGAGATTGGATCTGAAATTACATTTCTATATCTACAGAATAGTGGTTAGCAATAGTATAGTGACATGTAGCTGTAGAGTTTTTACCAGCTTCCTTTATTATCCTTGTGCATAATTTCTGTAGACTTAGTGGATGAGCCGTTGAGGTCGGTAGCGGTATGCTGCTGACGCTGTTTTTGATCGGGAAAGGAAGTCACGAGCTAGATCCCTTCCAGCCTTGTTCTCGTGCTAGAGGAGTACCTTCCACAGGTAGTTTTGGAGTATTTTTGTACATATGGTTATGTCGGGGTACTCGCTGGAGCGAGCTTTGTTGTGGACATTTTGTACGTTGGCTAATTAATTAGAGGATTGCATGGCCCTTAATTTTGGTCACATCCGGCTTCATTAACTTGGCCACATATATATAGGGCATGGCTTTGAATTAGTGTCTAATTGGAACTCTAATCTAATTGGATTTCTAAACACAAGTCTAATCTATTCAATTTGAAATTAGATTCCGACTCATAATCCATATATGCCAAATTATATCCAATCTCAATTAGATTAGGATTTAACTCCAATTTAGGTAACTACAAATCTAAACCAAATATAACAATCTCCACCTTGGTTTAATTTGTAGTTTAGCCGCCGCTATATCGAGGTCGCCACAAAACTCCACCTTGAATTTAATTCGCCTCAATACTCCTTAATGCTCCGTGTTCCGTCTTCTCCAATCGCCCCATAGGGCCTCAAATGCTGCTAATTGCAACCAAGTCCAAACAATGCTTGAACTTGGCAATAGTAAGAGACTTAGTAACCATATCCGCCGGACTGTCCTCAGTACCAATTTTCTTAACAGTCATTGTGCACTTCCCAATCACATCCCGAACAAACTGAAATTTTACATCGATGTGCTTTGTTCTCTCATGAAACATCTGATATTTCGACAAATGAATAGCACTTTGACTGTCTGAATAAACAATCGTCGGATCCCAACAAAAAGTAAACTCTCCAATTAAGCCTCTTAGCCATATAGCTTACTTCACACCCTCTGTCATAGCAATATATTCCGCCTCCGTCGTAGACAAGGCGACAATAGGTTGTAGTGAAGCTTTCCAACTAACTGCACATCCGCCAATAGAGAATATATAACCTGAAAGTGATCTCCTCCTATCCAAATCACCTATAAAATTCGAATCAACATATTTAACCACACCATCCTTATACCTCCCAAACTCCAAACAAGTGCTAGTGGTACCTCGTAAGTATCTCAAAATCCACTTAATAGCTTGCCAATGAGCCTTACCAAGATTGGTCATATATCTGCTAGCCATGCTCACTGCGTAGGAGAAGTCCGACCGTGTGCAAATCATAGCGTACATGATGCTCCCGACGGTACTAGAATAAGGAACATGTGATATGTACCCCTGCTCATCATCGGACTGCGGTGATAACTAAGCGGAAAGTCTGAAATGCACAACAAAAGGAGTGCTCACTGGTTTTGCATCTGTCATCCCGAAACGCTTTAAAATCTTCTCTATATATTTTTCTTGTGTCAAATGCAGTAGTCTTGACTTGTTGTCCCTCTTTATTTCCATACCAAAGATTTTCTTAGTAGCACCTAGATCTTTCATCTCAAACTCATCCTTAAGTAAAGCCTTCAATTTATTTATCTCAACTATGTTATTAGAAGCAATTAACATATCATCAACATAGAGCAACAAATATATGAAAGATCACTTATCAAGCTTTCTGAAATATATGCAACTGTCATGCTTGCTGCTGGAGTATCCGTGACCTGTCATGAAGGAGTCGAACCGCTTGTACCATTGTCAAGGAGACTGTTTTAAGCTATAAAGCGATTTCTTTAACAGGCAAACATGGTCCTTCTTTTCTTCAACAATGAATACCTTCAGCTGTTTCATATAAATTTGCTCCTTAAGTTCTCCATGCAGAAAACCTGTCTTAACATCAAGTTACTCAAAATACAGGTCATTCATGGTTACTAACGATAAAAGAATACGAATAGAAGTATGCTTTACGACGGGTGAGAAAATATCATTAAAGTCAACACCTTCTACCTGACTGTAGCCCTTAGCAACTAAACGAGTTTTATACCTTGTATCTTCCACGCCGAGGATTCCGTCCTTTTTCTTGTAGACCAATTTCCAACTAACAATTTTCTTGCCTGTAGACGGTTTTACAAACTCCCATGTGCGATTCTTATTGAGAGACTCCATATTCTCATTCATCACCACCAACCACTCTGCAAAACTGGCACCACAAATAGCTTGATTATATGTGGAAGGTTCACATTCTTTTTCTGTATCTTATGCCACTCAAAAAGCGTAGCAATTATATTTTCATAACTGTATCTCTGCGGTGGTTTGATCTGTCTCCTCGCTCTGCTTGTAGCAATGCTCTACCTCTCAACTTGTGGGGTTTCAGTTACTGAGGTGTCTGCTGACTGAATTTATTCTGACTTAGAAGAATCCGGCGACTGAACTATACCATTGGTCTCTACCTCCACCTGCTTGCTAGCACTCGGGATCTCATCAAAAGAATTACGGTTAGAATATAATATAGCAGATTCATCAAATGTGACATCCCTACTAATAATTAATTTAGACGATTCAGGACACCACAATCTATATCCCTTAACCCCCGATGCATAACCAATATAAATGCACTTTTTAGCCCTAGGTTCTAACTTGCCTTCATTGACATGAACATAAGTAGGACAACCAAATATTCGCAAATTAGAATAATCAGAAGGGCTGCCAGACCATAGCTCCTAAGGAGTTTTGCAATCAAGTGCTGAATATGGAGATTGATTCACCAAATAGCATGTCGTAGAGATCGCCTCTGCCTAGAGAGCATACAACGAGCTCTCTCTAAAGGAGTTCTATTCATCTGTTCGGCCACCCCGTTCTGTTGTGGAGTATGCCTAATGGTCTTATGTCTAACGATTCCTTCCTTCTTGCAAAATTCTTCAAACTCTGATGAACAAAATTCCAAACCGTTGTCGGTCCTTAATCTCTTGATCTTCTTTCCATTTTGCTTCTCAATTATGACCTTCCACTGTTTAAAATAATTGAACACATCATCCTTACTTTTCAGAAAGAACGCCCACACTTTACGAGAATAGTTGTCAATAAAAGTCAACATATATCTAGCACCACCATGAGTAGGAGTATGAGAGGGTCTTCAAAGATCAGAATGAATATAGTCTAGAGTACCTTTTGTCCAGTGAATTGCGGCCTTAAAGCTGACTCTCTTTTGTTTGCGAAGAACACAATGCTCGCAGAAATCTAACTTTTCTAAACTCTGACTATCAAGTAGACCTCTCTCACTCAACTTCATCGTACCATATTCACTCATATAGCCCAGTCGCATATGCCATAATCTGGTGCTATCAAAATCTGACATAGAGGAATAAGTCACCGCTGCCGAGCCCGTCACAGTGGAACACTGTAGAACATATAACATGTCGGACAACTTGGCTTTCATCACTACAAAATTTTCTTAAACCGACCTTCATTAATCCATCAGCTGAAGAATACTTAAAGCCTTTAGCATCAAGCATACCGAATGAGATCAGATTTTTTTCTCATATCTGGAACATGCCGAACCTTAGATATAGTCATCACTACTCCGTCGAACATCTGTACCCGAACAGTGCCAATTCCAAAACTGTACACTTAGAGTAATTTCCCATCAATATATCTCCACCTTCAATAGGCTTGTACGTCGAGAATCATTCTCTATGCGTGCAAATATGGAAAGAGCACGCAGAGTTCATAAGCCACTCATTCTGTCTACGTGTCTTATCTGTAACTGTGAAGATGATATCATTTTTATTTGATTCTCCTGCTGCAACACTTGCTTCTGCTTCAGTATTGATGTTTTTCTAATCTTGATTTTTATCACCATTATTCTTTCGCTGCTCTTTATGTTTCAACTTGAAACAATTAGCTTTTATGTGACCCTTCTTCTTACAATAATCACAAATCAGATTTCTGTGTTTTGACTTAGATCTAGATGTATCTGTATTACCGAAACCCTTCTCTCGAGACCTCCCTCTAGCGACCAAATCTTGTCCTAAAACTCCACCTGTCTCGTTACTTATCTGCATGTCAATTTTCTCTTTTAAAAGTAAAAAGGATTTAACATCATTGAGACATAGAATATCTCGTCCAAATAAGAAGGTCTCACGAAAATTCTTATAAGAGGGCGGTAGAGAACATAATAATAAAATTAAAAGCTTCATCTTCCTCCTCGATTTTAACATCTATCGAGTGGAGATCCATAACAATAGAATTAAATTCATCTAAATGCGACTTAATAGAGATACCTTCCGCCATGCGCAACATGAAGAGACGTTGCTTCAAATATAACTTGTTGGTGAAAGACTTCGTCATGTAGAGAGACTCCAATTTAAGCCAAAGCCCTGCAGCGGTTTTTCATCTAAGAGCTCGCGCAATACCTCATCGGACTTCTGAATCTCAAATTTCGTCGTCATCTTAATTCTCAAAGTGAATAGAAAGGCTCTGATACCAGTTTGTAAAAATCAGAACGGCGAAAAATAAATTTAGAAAATAACTTAATGTAGGAAAAGAAAAGAAAAGGAAAGAGCACACCGATATTTATGTGGTTCGACCAACAGTCTATATCCACGAACGAAGACGGAGCAAATAATTTATTAATATCGAAAGGTGGAGTACAAAGAATATCGCTCAAAGAATCTCATAATCCAAATAAATAAATCGACGCGCATATGCATATAGCATCTCTAATTTACCACGTCCGTACAATGAGATCCTTTGGCTCGGCACCTTGGTTGACTTAATTAATTGAGGAACACTAAAAAGAAAAGCAACAACGACTAATTAATTAGAGGATTGCATAACCCTTAATTTTTGGTCGCACCGGCTTCATTAATTTGGCCACGTATATATAGGGCATGGCTTTGAATTAGAGTTTAATTGGAACTCTAATCTAATTGAATTTCTAAACACAAGTCTAATCTAATTCAATTTGAAATTAGATTCCGACTCATAATCCATATATGCCAAATAATATCTAATCCCAATTAGATTAGGATTTAACTTCAATTTAGGTAACTACAAGTCTAAACCAAATATAACCGAATTTTTTCGGAATTTCTTTAAAACTTAAATTAAACTTTCGAATTATTTTACGCAATATTTTAATAAAAGGTCAAAAAGATTTTACTGTGCTCCTAACAGCACTGTGGCTCTACTTATATATATTGTAGAACTTGTGCGCTATAACCAACATAGAGACCTTATTGCTTGCTTTTAAGTCGTTTTCGATGATTGAATTTTCGAATCAATGATTAGCTCAAGATCATGAGGCGACATGAGACTTGTCTCGCTAGCTTTTGTCATTCCGATCCTAATTTAGCCTGTTAATCACCGACCCTAATTTAGTATGCCATTCCAACCCTGGCTCAGCCAAGACTCATCTCATACTTCCGGCTGGTTAACTAGCTCTGATACCAAATGTAACGGCCCAGCCCACTAGTAATAATAACTGGTTCGGCCCAAACGCCGGCTCAAAATGCTTAAGCACAGTTATTATTACTAGTGTTTAAATCTCTTATATACTCAATCACATCTCTATTTTTATCTGATGTGAAATTATTGGAATGTGACAAGAAGTAGGAGATCTTACTTGATACTTCTAATTTTATTATGTGAAAAATCTATTATTGTAACAGAAGATCTATGGCTACTGAATTGGATATGGCCTAATTAACTTGAGATGCTTTCATCACTGTCCAACAAGCGGAAAGTAGAGATCATGATATCCTGCCGTCGGTTGCACTCGACTAAGCACATGCAGCTTCTATTTCGGGCGTCGGTGATGGCAGCCTTAGCCTGCAAAAGAAAATTCTGGAGAAATTTTATCACAATCTTATCTTATCTTTATCTTATCTTTTCTTATACAATACATGAAAGGGGAATCTGAAATATATACGGCCGTGCTATCCGGATTTGGGACAAATCGGTGGAGCCCACTTCTTTTTCATTCTCCTCTCTCTCATATGAGTTTTTNCCTACACCAAGTCTAAAAATTTATTATATGAACTAAACCTATTTTTTAATAATTAATATAATAAAATTAGAATTTTATTTTATAAATATAATTTATGAAATATAAAAAATCTAAATACAAAACTTAATAGATTTTTATTTTTATAATAAAGTTTTATAAAATATAGTGCGAGCACCCGATATATAAAATATCCTCAAATATTCTTCAATTTGATTTTAGCTCTAATACAAATAAAGTTTAGCGTTGACAACAAGATAACGTCATCTAATATAAGTCCTCCAATTTTAACTTTTCGGTTAAAAATTTATTTATAGAATAACTATCAAAACTATTAAATCTAATTAAACTTTTTAAATAAAGTTACTAGAATAATTTAACTATATAAATACTAGAAGTTAAAAAAAAAATATTAATAAAAATGTTATTTTTTATAATGTACATTAGACTACTTTATAGACTTTTTTTCTTTAGCTATAATTTTTTTAATTTTAAAATTTCAATAAAATGTACATATTAATTGGTTGATCAAATACTATTAGCTGTTGCAAAGCACGGATCCTATATTAGTACAGAAATAAGATTATGTGTTTACAAACATATATATGATCTTTTTTAGTACTTTTGAGTTTAAATTAAATAGACGATAACCGTTAAATAGAATGTGGTTAGTTCAATGTGGATAAATGATGCTTGGTTAAGGTAAGTATACACAAAATTTCAGCAAGTGCATTCTAGAATATTGTTAATCCAGTGATTTAGCTAGCTCCTCGACTTAAGGTACTAATAAAGAAACTATATATATATATATATATATCCTTCAATATTTGGGAGCAAATTAAAACTCTTTTACTCTATGATTTGAAGTTGTGAATCAGGTATTAGTTATTCTTTAATCAAATATCATGAGCGAAAATTATATTTGTAATTTTTTCTCTCTCTTCTTTCTTCCTTCTTCTTTAATTGCCTCTTTTTAAAAGAGGCCAATTTGTATAAAAAAATTCACTAGTTTTGAGATTTTGCAAAACTTGCCCATCTTTTTCGATTTTACAGTTTCGGTTCGAATTTTTCGCCATCTGACGAAAATGCTCCCCGTCCTCTCTGCCTCATTGTATCCCCTTAGATACATTTACTGTATTGTATGGTGCCTGAATGGGCATTAAATGCGATCTGCGCCTGATTACACAACCTTTTAGTTACCAGAATGCGAACCAAATCGCCCCTGCTAATCATCAGCCCCGATGTTTGCTATTCGATTTTTCTAAAATAAATATTTCAAAGCTATATTATGAAGAATACGCGGCAAGCGACGAGAATAATGGTGCAACGCGAAGAAAAATAGTCCAACAATACTTCAAATAGTACAGTACACAGTGTTGGCTTAAATAGGCCAACATCCTGCCTTGTGGCGGGAGGCCATGTTGGGCCGAGTCATGCTCAAAATGGCGTGAGGCTGTGTGGGCCGAGTCTTCGAAGTGGCGTGAGGCTGGTTAGGCCGAGTCGCAATCGAGACCCGTGGGTACTATATATGTACGCTTTAAGTGAATTGGTTGTATTTCTAATAGCTTGAGCTTTTAGAATTAATGATTAGAGCCAACAATTCGACAAGTGGTATCAGAGCCAGTGGTCATAGGTTCGATTCCTGCATGCTGCAAATGTGTGAAGGTGCTGGAGGGGGGATTGTTGACTTAAATGGGCCAGCACTCTGCCCTGTTGCAGGAGGCCATGTTGAGTCGAGTCATGTTCGAAATGGTGTGAGGCTGGGTGGGCCAAGTCATATTCAAAGTGGCATAAGGTTGGTTGGGCCGAATCACAATCGAGGCTCGTTGGCGCTGTATCTGTACACGTTAAGTGAATTGGTTGCGTATTTCTAACAGCTCGAGTTTTTAGGATTAATGATTACCGCCAACGATCCGACACACAGCTCATACTAGTGCAATTTCTGCCGTTCACAGTGCAATGTAGTGTCAACCAGTGCAACATATCACTCCCCGACCAGTCAATTTTCTTCCTTTCCACACGATCGTCCCCTCTCCAGCATCCTGTGCTACTTACCCTATTTCTAAGCCCCTCATCCTCCTCCATGCATGCCTGACAGTTTATTCCAATACTTTTTAACTCAATGATTTGAGGTTGTGAATAAGGTATTATTCTTTAATCGAATATCACGAAAGAAAATTATATATGTAATTTTTTTCTTTCTCTTTTTTCTTTCTTCTTCTTTAATTGGGTCTTTTAAAAGAACATTCATAATGGATGGGGGCTTTACATATATCTTTAACTAACTTTAATTTTAGGCAATTCCTAATTTACTCTTTATATGATTATATTCCTATGTTATTTTATAATTAATTCAAGGGTAATCAAGAAATTACTGTGTTTCACATAAGTTGTAGGAATGTCTTTAATGATAAAAAGATTGTGATGATAACTGGAAAAGCATAGCAATCCATATAATTAATCAATCCATCTTAAGAATATGCATGTGGATTTCACTTTGATTTATGTGACGCCTCAACTTCCCAGAGGGTCACCCATTTTAGGACTACATCCGTCCTAACATACTTAACTCTTTTAACCTCTTGGGCCTAGTCATCAGCCAAAATGCTTAAACCGGATTAAAAGTTCTAGCCATATTATATCTTATATATAGGACTAACTGGGGCCTCACATTCTCCCCTCTTAAGCCTTGACGTCCTCGTCAGGCTCAGACGCACAAGTATCAGGTTATCAGGTGATGTAAGACTCGTCTCGCTAGCCTAAACTGATCTTATGGTGAGCTGCACTCCATCCACAATAGTCAATAGTATGAAATCCTCGCTCTTCCCGCTGAATAATCCTGGCTCAGCCGAGACTCATTTCACATTTCCGGCTGGTAATTGGCTCTGATACCAACTGTGATGCCCCAACTTCCCAGGGGGTCATCAATCCTAGGACTACTCCCATCCTAGCACGCTTAACTCTCTTAACCTCTTGGGCCTAGCCATCACCCAAAATGTTTAAGCTCGGTTAAGAGTTCTAGCCCTATTATATCTTATATATAGGACTACTTAGAGTCTCACAATTTATTCGTCATTGGTCTTATAGCTTTGTGCTCAATTGCACCACCAGTCCTCGAACATTGAAGTGCAGTTTTTGCTTGTTTCGCCTTAATTATTATATTATTTTTACAGAATAAAATCTAATATATCAATATAAAGATGTACACTTGAAAAGAAATATTTTGCAGGAATGCTGCACACATTTTTCCAAGATCAAATTTCGTTTAAAACATCAAAGAACACAAGTACTTATGTGCCAAAAAAATAACGCACAATTGTCTACCACCACGAATAATGCACCTCGCACGGTCAATCTTTTTTGACTGGATTTGTTGGAATTTCCATAGGGTAATATTCATGATTCAGATTAGTATTATGTGTATATGAGTATCAGGTATTGCAGATCCATAGCTTCCAATAGACGGAAGTATCTATTGTTAATTAAACCTTGGAGATTGGAACACCTTACATTAAAAAACCTTCGTAAGAAGGAATCGCATCTTGATGATTGATCGAATCCTAAGTATATGTGTTAGGATTCAGTTGGATTTGAAGTTGATTAGGTCCCAAGTATATGTGTTAAGACCTAATCAACATTAGACTTTAGATATGTACATTAGAGTCCAATGGCTCTAAATATATATTTTAGAGTCTGATTATATTTGATTTTACCTTGATTGTATGTTCCAAGATGAAGATGTGACCAAACCCCAAGTATTTGTATTGAGGTAGGTCGGGTTTGATGTTACTCAAAGGTAAAGAGTGGCCAATTCCATAGTGTATGTATCAGAATTAACCGAGTTTAATATATTTTTTACTCTAGTTATATGTGCTAGGGTGAGGATCTGACTAAGCCACAAGGTATTACGTTAAGGTTCGTTGGATTTGATTTGAATGAACTCTAAGTATATATATTAGGGCTCGATTGAATATGAATTTCACTCTAGATAGATATGCTAGAGCAAAAGATTAATTAGGCCCCAAGCATATGTGTTAGGACTAGTCGGGCTTGATTTGACTTCCACTATAAGTATATGTGTTAGAGTAAAAGATTGACTAAACCCTAAGTACATGTGTTAGGATTAGTCAAATTTGATTCGACTTCCACTCTAGTTATATGTGCTAGAGCAAAAAGGTTGAGTAGACCCTAAGTATATGTATAAGGTTAGTCGGATGAACTCTAAGTATATGTGTTAGAATTCGAATGAATTTGATATAATTTGACTGAATTCTAAGTATATAATTTAGAAGTCTGTCAATTTGTAGATGATTTTGCCTTAATTATATGTGCTAAAGTGCTGGAGTTGACTTAGCCCTAAGTATATGTATTAGGGTTAGTCGATTTTGTATTTAATTTTTACTCTAGATATATGTGCTAGAGCGAAAAAAAGATTCATGATGAACTTAGTGCATGGTCAAGGAATTTGGTATATAATTTATGAGCTTTGGTTCATGAAATTGGTTCATAGTTCATGAGATTTGGGATTCGGTTCATGATCCATGAGATTTGTGTATGGGATTTGGTGTATGGGATTTGGTTCATGATTTATAAATTTTGGTTCATGAGATTTGATGTATGGAATTTGATTCATGAAATTTGGTTCATGAGATTTGATGTATAGTGTATGAAATTGGTTCATGAAAATTGGTTCATAGTTCATGAGATTCGGTTCACGGTTCATGAGACTTAGGTTCATGGTTCATAAGATATGGCTTATGAGATTTGGTGTATAGCTCATAGGATTTCGTGTATGAGATTTGGTGTATGGCTCATAAAATTTGGTGTTTGATTCATGAACTTGGTGTATGGTTCATGAGATTTGGTATATGATTCATGAGATTTAGATATATTTTGGTGTATTATTTATGGACTGGATTTGGATTGGTTTGGATTTTATTTGTGGACTGGATTTGGATTGGGCTCGGGTTTTATTTATGGACTAGATTTAAATTTCTTTGTGGACTGGATTTGGGCTTTCATGCAGACTGGATTTGGGCTTTATATGTGAACTGCATTTGGGCGTTCCTGTGGACTGGATTGGGGCCTGATATATTGACTACATTTGGGCTTTCATGTGGACTCTATTTGGGCTTCACGTGGATTGCAATTGGGCTTTCATGGGGACTGCATTTGGGTTTGGGTTTGGATTTTATTTGTGGACTAAATTGGTGCTCGTATGTTGACTGGGCCAGAATTCTGGACCTGTATTTATTTGTGGGCTGTTTTGCATACTCCTTTAAATTTGTTTTGTTCGGAATTGAGGTCCGAAAGAAGCCTCTTCAACTTTATTACAAATTTGAATTTAGGATCGAATAAATTTTCTTTTTGATTTATTGTATTTCTGATTCAGGTTTTGAAGCAATCCCTTTTTTTGATTTATTATAATTTTGATTTGAGGTCCTCAGAAATCTCCTTTTTAATTTATTGCAATTTTGATTTGGGGTCTGAAAAAATTTTCTTTTTATTTATTGTAATTTTGATTCGACGTTCGAAAAATCTCCTTTTTTTAAATGTAATTTTGAATTTGAGGTCTGAAGAAATTCTCTTTTCTAAATTACAATTTTGAATTTGGTGTCCGAAAAAATTCTCTTTTTAAATTACAATTTTGAATTTAGGATTCGAAGAAATTCCCTTTTTGAATTTATAGCAATTAATTTAGGGTCCGAAGAAATCCCCTTTTCTAAATTGCAATTTTGATTCGGGTTCTGAAGACATCCTTTTTTTAAAATTTATTGTAATTTAAATTTGGGGTCCGAAGAAATTTTCTTTTTGATTTATTGTAATTTTGGATTTAGGGTCCGAAGAAATTCTCTCTTTTAAATTGTAATTTTGATTCGGGATCCGAATAAATCTCTTTTCTTGTTGCAATTTTGATTGAACCAAAATTCAGATGTTTGAAGAAATCATCTGAACCGGTTTGGGTCAAAATAAATGAACCTTGAGCACGGATGTCCGAAAAAATCATCCGCAATAGAATTTTCGTGGTTTTCTCTCTTTACCTCCTTTTTTTTTGGCGGTTATGGGAGGTTTGATTTAATGTTTTGGAAAGAAGTTGAAGGGTACGAAGAAATGGAGAACCATTGGTTCCCCTCCCCTCTTCCTTCAAAAACGTCAAATCGATGAGGTTGAAGGCGACTGCAGTGTAGATGATGACGGTCGCATAGATGATGACGACCGGCAAGCTTGATTCGACGCTCTCGAAAGGAGTTGAAGGGTCCGAAGAAACTGGGAACCATTGGCTCCACTCCTTTCTTCCTTCGAGAACATCAAACTGATAAGGCTGAAGACGATTGCAGGGTAGATGATATGTGAACCACTAGTCTCATTAACGACTTCGAATGGGGTATAGAGATGTCCGAAGAAACAGAGGGTCATCGATCCTTCTCCCCTCTCCCATCGAAGAGGTCTAGACGGGATTTGGCGATGATGGCGGCGGGTGCAGGGTAAAAAGGAAAAGAAAAAGGGAGAAAAGAGAATTTTTTAAAAACTTTGATGTATAATTTTAGAAGGGAACGGAAAAGAGAGACTTCCCTCTCCCTTCTTGGGCCGTACGACTAGGGAGAGATGAGGAATTTTTTTTTTTTTTTGTTTGTGCATAAGAGACAAACAAAGGGATGGGAAGCTCTTTCTCCGTACTCTTAACCGTACGGCTAGGGGGAAAAAAGAGATTTTTTTTTTTTACCTGGTGATCAAACGGAGAAAGTCGAATGATGAACTGGATGAAGCGGTGCGGGCAAGGGTATCGCTATTCTCTTCTTTTTCTTGTATGTAGATATGGGTATCGTAAAGGTGGCATTGCTATTATCTCCTCTCTGTATCGACCGTATTGCTATTATCTCTATCCGTATCGCTATTCTCTCCGTGTCATCTCTTTTTTTCTATTTATAGCAGAATGAGAAAATCTGAGGAATTGTGTGAGTGGGTTTAGATATTTCTTTTTACAGTGGGGCGATTCGTGGGGTTGGGCGAGAGATATTTTGGAGAGTCGGTTAAGAATTCAAAATTCGAAATCAAATTTTGAATTAGGCGGTTGAGGGGAGAAATATTTTCTAGCTGATTGGAAATTCAAAAATTCGAAACTTGAATTTTGGGATGTGGATGTGATTGGTTAAGAAAAAGATATTTTAGGAGTTGGTTAGGGATTTAAAATTCAAAATCAAATTTTAAATAGGAAAGGATATATATGAAGTTGCTAGGAGGAAAGAAATTTTCTAATTGGTTGGAAATTTAAAAATTCAAAATTGAATATAATATTTTTAAAATTCAAATTTGAATTTTCTGATGTGGATATAGCTGTCATCTAATAGGTTAGGTTGAATTTAAATCCATTGGGTTCATTTTGATGAAACCTGTTGGGCACAAATAATAATATTCGTCTGACTGAAATAAAGCCTGAATTATTGGATAGACTAAAAAAATTTCATGGGTTTTTATTAGTCCCTGTAATACATTAGATTTTTATTATAAAAATAAGTGCAAATAAAAATAGTATGAAATACTATTTTTATTGGACCTTGAAAAAATAAAAAATAATTTGAAAATGCTTTGTTGTAAAATCGAAATGAAAATAGTAGATTTGAAATTTTCTACAAGGACCGGGGCTTGTATTTTAATCGAAATTTACAGTAACAAAAAATTATGAAACTTTGGAAAGTTGTCTGTACTAACTTTCTGATATTAGATTTTAAGTTTCGTATGGTTCGGATACCTGAGTAGTGAAAACGGAACTTAATAGCATTCTGTTAGAGATTTTTGTCGACGGAGCTTTCGGTGATTGAAAATGGTCTGAAGCTGAAATGTTATGGTAATTACTTTAACTTAACTTTCATTGAGACAGCCCACCAAATTTGATTATAAACTGACATTCAGAAGGACTCCAATTGAGCATATCAGCTCGAGATTGGATTAAATTGAGAGTATTGGTGATTTGTGGACTTATTCATATTGTGATAACTTAGGGCATGTTTGTTTGGACGGAAGTGGGGTGAAAGTGGAGAGGAGGAAAGCCGTTTTCACTCTAAACGCTACTTTTGTTGTTTGATTCGTCGTAAAATAGTTACGGTCGAAACTCTAAGTTAACGGCGTAATTGGCTTCGGCCAATGAGTGAAAACTCCCTTGCTCCCAATCTGTACGCAAGAGAGAGAGAGAGAGAGAGAGAGAGGAAAGAAAAGAAAAGGAGAAGAGGAGAAAGAGAAGAAGAAAAAGATGGGTTTGGAGATTTTGGGTTTTTCGACCAGCCGATCGGAGCCCCGCGCGCGTAAAATTTATTTGACATTTCGACGGCAAGGTTAGTACTAAATTACTATTATCTCCTTCTCTCGTTTCGACTATTTTGTCGACGTTTTGGTGACCGATTTAACGAAGGAGTTTTGTTGGAAGAAAATTAGGTTTGGTAATCGAGTTTACTATGCGACTTTTGGAGCCGAACTCGCATGCTTTTCGCCGCAGGATTTATGAAGTGCTGGCGTGTGCATGCTCGCTGCCGTGTGGTCGGGAAAAAATTGCTGGTGCAGTCAGCAGGAAAAGCGGCAGCAGGGGCTGCCAGCAGCAGCAGCAGCAGCAGCAGCAGAGGTTGCTGCTGCGGCTGCTGCTACAAACAGTAGCAGCGGCAAGTGCAGCGGCGAGCGCAGTAGTGGTTTGTGCGGAAATAGCTCATGACGTTGATTCGTGGCCGCGGCACCACCGTGCTTTTGGAGACTCCGATCGAGTCCAATCTTGCCTCAATTTCGAAATTGAAATTGATCTGAGGGTGAGGATGGCAGTGAGCTTCAGATTGCACCTTACTCCAATCGGAATTAAAGTGACTTGGAATGAGATTGAGTTAATGTTTCGAAACGAACCGAAATTCAGGTTTTGTTGGATATTTTCTAACTTCTCCATCCATTTCTCGTCTTTGGGTTGTAGACATCAAATTGAATTCGTGTTAATATTCCAGCAAGGAAGAGGAACCTATGGAATTGTCCCTACAACTAACATTTCAGGTTAGTAAGTTGAACCGGACGACGATTTTGAAATTTAATTGGAATTGAACTGATTTTGAGCGATTGTGAGAATTGCGTTGATTTCGTCGTCCATTTCTTCCAGCCAAATACTACTTTTGGTCATTTTGGAGTCACTCTTACCGGATTTTGAGGTAACTTAAATTATCCTTAATGAAAATTCAGCATTCATGAACCGAATTGCCGAATTAATGGAATTCAGTTCTTGCAATTGCCTTGACAGCAATCTTACTGATTTTGGAGTTTTCGTAGTGGATTCCCTGCTAGATTGAGCTGAGAAAAGGCGCATTGGAGGTTGAGTGCTCGCTGCTACTGGATTAGCAATCCGAGGTGGGTTCCGAGTCGTCGAAAATGACGAATTTCCTTCTATGTCTATTTGCATGCATATGCATATGTATTTTGGTCACATGGATTGATAAGGACTATGTTAGCATGGGAATTGATTAGAACGTATCTAGTACGTATCTGTGTGAGTGATAATTTATGCATGACACTCAGGCGAGTAGCCATGACGTATGTACATATATGTGGTTATATACATTGATAGAAACGATATTCGCATGAAATGGAGTAGAGGGTAAGGATTTCAATTTATTCTCAAATAGATCCTAATTTAGGCCGTGCTGTCACTATCTCATATTAGATATTCTAGCTTAGGTCGTGGGAGGCCAGTTGACATCATATGCATCATGGTGAGTCATTTACTATTCATTTATATTGTACATATCACAACTTATGTGATAGAAGTCATTGATAGTTCGGCGGTAGTGTGCAGATGTTTGGAAATAGAGAGGGAATATGAATATTCTATTATGAAATCTAACTGAAAGATTACTTTATGATTGTACTGAGGATATTGGATTGGGTACTTGTGAGCTCTTTGATCATCACATGGACCACAGCCTGCAGGACCATATTGAGATTGACAGTGTTACATACTATGAGACTCGGTAGCGGTCGCTCCTCTTCGAGTGCCGCTCCGGATGCTGGCCAGTTGTAGCAGAGATATATGTGCCCTTGGGAAGAGGATGGGCAGAGCCTAGGTGTCGACGGTGCACCTACGGGAGTGCGTTTCGGCACTAAGCGGGCGCAGGCTTGACCGGACGTATGAGTCGGTCGTTGTGATTGGATACTATTACATCATTTGTTTAGTAGTAGTTACATTGATGCATACACTACTCAGTTTCTTTCATTTCCTCTCACTACATATACAAGGATATGGTAGTGCATTAGCTATAGAGATCTGTTCATATTACATGCAGTTATTCTATTATTGTTACTTACATTTCTCTATGCAGGTCCTAGCCAGTTAGTTCTTACTGTACCCTACGTTCATCTATTCAGATCAGAGCAAGTTATCTTTACTGTTACTTACAGTCACTCGTTTACTTGTTCAGATCATTTACCTATATACATTAGTGCCAGTTACATTTAGCTACTCATATACTGTATATTGTACTGGTCTTTCACGAATCTGGCCTCCAGTAGATCTAATGGAAAGATCGTGGTTATCGTCGACCGTACCCACGGGGAACTATTGGTTCAGTAGTTCTCATACCCTTTTGTGGTTTACTTTTCAAGACTCTGAATACCGATAGCTAATCGAGGTGAGAGGGATCGTGCGGTAGATAGCGTCTCCCACCAGCTTACCTAGACATTAGAGGACTCCTAGTTAGAAGGTCACTCTGTACTACACACCTGTACTGGCGAGGGCCAGAGCCTTTTTCTTGTACTTTTATTTTGGGGGTTGAGTTTATTTGATGTAGTACATGATGTATGGCAGTTTAGTTTGGAGATAGTGTTATGATACATATTGTTTGTTTATTTCATACTTTATTTTTGATTTTTGTGATGTGGAAACATTTCCGTTCGACCTCTTGAATTACCTTTTCCTGTTCTATTATGTTGACGCTTCGTTCGGATAGAGAAAACTCTATCCGTTCGACTGGTCTGTTGACGTCTCCGTGGGCTTCCGCTGTAGACTCGGGGCGTAACATAAACGGACAAAAAATTACAAAAATAGTTTTTATGAAAGTTTTTTTTTTGAATTTTTTTTTTTCACTCTTTTTTGAGGAACCAAGCAGCCCCTTATATTGCACTGAAAACGTGGGCTAGACTAAATTAAGTCGATGTAAAGTTAACTATGTCGGATCGTTGGTGTTAACCACTAATTCCAAAAGCTCGAGCTATTAGAAATACGCAATCATTTACTTAAAGCGTACAGATACAGTGCCAACGAGTCTCGATTGTGACTCAGCCCACCTAGTCTCACACCACTTTGAATATGACTCGGTTCAACCTAGTCTCACGTCATTTCGAACATGATTTGGTCCGCATGGCCTCCCGCCACAGGGCAGGATGCTGGCCCATTTAAGCCAACAAATTAAACTCCAATTGACGCAATTTGGACTTAGGTGCTGCTCCTACACTTTATTTTTTGGGTTATTTTTTTTGCGGATCCTTTCACTCTATGTCTAAGTTACATAGATATTTTTTTAAAAATAATCTTAATTAATTTTTTTAAAAAATTTATATAATTATCCAGTTACTTTTTATTAATTAACTTTGTTTAAAATTTGGTCGTTTGTCTATTTCTTCCATTAAGAGCTGTAAAATTTAGAGTTTAGGATTGTAGGGTTTAGGGTTTTAGAGTTTTTAGGGTTATTAGGATTTTAGGGGTTTTTCGGGTTTTAGGATTTTAGATTTTTAAAATTTTTCAGGATTTTAGGGTTTAGAATTTAGGAGCTCGGACATGTGAGTCTAATCAGCGATTACCTGCAAAAAAATTTCATTAGTCTTTTAGGGTAACCAAAAATGTTAACTATAATAAGCTAAAAAGGGTCAAATTAGTTATTTTATATTTTAACTTAAGTAAAATTTCATGTTAACTAGACGTTTTAATACTAATGATATTGACAATTTTGAAAGAGTATTTATGATATTTTTCAAATTTTAAGCGGCATGTTAAAAATTGCCCCTTATTTCTTTTTTTAAAGAAACAATTGCTTATGTACCACGGAAAACTTTCCGACTTTTCGATTTACTCATCGTAGAAAGTTAATATTAAAAATATCCTTTTTACGTTACAACCTATTTCTAATATACCCATAGAGTTAAAATCTGTTATCTCTATAAAATTATTATTTTGCCCTTTCAAATATACCCTTCCACCATTACCGGCTTTCTTATTTGCCCTTAAAGTCAGGGACATAAAAAATATTTTGACTTTTGGTCTTTTTAAATATACCCCTCTACCGTCACCAATATTTCTTATTTACTTTTAAGTTAAGGGCAAAATTGACATTTTAATATTTTTTAACTGTGGTAGATATTGAACTCACATTTAACCCAAGTTAACTTAAGAGGAGATAACTGTGGGGGTATTTTGCAATAACGGTGGAACATATGATGGATATTTTAGAAAAAAAAAAAAGATAAATTTGATATTTTTGAACGTATGAGGAGTATATAGACGATTATCTCTTTTTTAAATGTGGTTCATATATTGTTGTTTTATAATTCAGATTTTACGCTCTTCCACTCGTGACCTATAATAGATCATTTGATAGCGGCACATGTACGAAATACTCCAGAGAAAGATATTTTTATTCATCTTGTCATAACAGAATCGCCGTATCTTCGACAACACTAGCTTTACTGCCCTCTCCACCGCTAGTTGTATTCGAAAGCTAATCGCCGATGTCGACCTCTCACCTTTGTCTTGGTCTCAAAAAAGTATTTTCGTCTGAGTCTTTAAATATAATAATAATAATAATAATTCAAATTTCAACTCATATTCACAAATAGAACCTCTATTCTATTTTATTTTTTTTTCGAATCATAAAATATTAGATCCGAAAAATAGACGGGTTGAATAAATCGCAGATGGATTATTACATCCGCAAATCATATGAATATGAATAAAATTTACCTGCAAGTTTTTTAATAGCCTATATATCTATCCATACCCGTCCATGGGCGCAAGTTTTTTTTTTTTGCTTATATACTTTTTAAATGCAAAATACTTATACATAATTTTTAAAAGATCACAATATAATTTGTTGTTTGAAATATCAGAACATACAATTAATAATATAAAGTCTTAAAATTCATAAATTACATGTAAAAGTATTTTACATGTAGGATGGGCCGCCAAAGGATGGTGGCGCCGTGCGGCGGCAGAGACTGCGCGGTAGTAGAGCTGGCCACAGTAGGTTTAGAATATTTAGGAATGGATAAACAAAATGAACATATATTTTTTAATTAAAAAACATATGCGAATAATTGTCTGCACCGGTGGCTGCCTAAAATGCCCACAATTTAACTGGCACGCACCCGTTTTATTTATAATTTTTTCAGTAAGAAAAATTAGTATCCATACCTATAAATTTTTGGATAATCCATGGCTGCCTGCGGATACAGATAGAAATTGCCAAATCTACAAAATAGATACGACTCTTCGGTTGTATTAAAATTGTTGATAAATTTCAAGAAGATCCGTTCACTTTAGCCTAGGAATTAAGGTGTCTTTAATTATATTGATTTAATTAAAATAAATAATAAAAATAGGAAGCTACGGAGCCAAAATTTAAAAATTGGGTAGAAGCTAGTAAATTTCAAAGGTAAGAAACCAAAACTAACTTAGATAAATCAAACTAATCAGATCGATCAAATTGCTAAATTGTACAAAATGTTCATGAAAATAGGTGCTCAAACCAACAAACCAAACCAAAACCAAAAACAAACAATAATAAAGGACAGTTATTATTACTAGTGTTTAAATCTCCGATCCGATGTGACTTCTCTATTTTGCTGATCCTGGCTTTGATACCAAATATAACAACCCGGCCCGTTAGCAATTATAACTCGTTGGGCCCAACCACCGACCCAAAATGCTTAATCTCAATTATTATTACTAGTGTGTAAGTCTCTTTGAACCCAATGACAACTTCATTTTCATTCGATATGGGACTATTGGGGTGTCACAATTTCATCCAGATTAATTCAATTCATTCTACTGAAACTATATAGTTCAAATTTATTTTGAGCTAGATTTAAATTATAAAATTAAAATTTATTGTAATCATAAAATTTTAATTGTATTGTATAGTATAAATTTGTTCCATTAAGATTTATTTAATTTATCACTAAAACTCGACTGTCCTTACTTATTTTAGTCTATTAAAACTCTGTGGTCGAGATTTATTATAGACTTAAAATTTAAATTGTACAGTCTAAATTTATTCCAAACTCAAGTTAAATTGTATTAAATAATTCAGATTTATGTGATTTATTCCGTTAAAACTCTATAATTCATATTTACTCTAAACATAAAAATTTAAGGAAAAGATGTATGGAGACCCCCTGAAATTTTATTCCATTGCATGGAGCCCCTTAATTTTTTATTTTTTTTAAAGTTAAGTAATTTCAATTAAAAAATTAGAGATTTATCTAATAATTAATGGTTAATATATAATAAAGTTATTAAATTTGATAAAATTTTTAAACTTAACTCAGGATAAAACTCAATTAAAAAAATTGGAATTTTCTCTAAAAAAAAAAAAAAAGAAGTTGAGGGGTTCTTTATCCGAAAAAAAAAAGAAGAATATATTTCAAAGTAATCTATAGTTGACTTCGTCTCTACATACTTTATGGTCAAAATTTATTTTATCCTAATTTAAATATATTTGGCTAATTTACAGAAAGCTTTCTTATAAATAACTGTTTTTTTTTTTTTTCTTCCGAACTTTTAAAATTCTATATTTTACCCGCTCAACATTTCAAATTGTTGCATTTAGCCCCTTTCCGTCAAGTTTCATCACTATTCGGTTCATTTCTTATAATGTACACCGAAAATATCCTTCAAAATAACAGAAATATATTAAAAAATTATATTTTCTTTATACATGAGTAATAAAAATTTGATCATTTCGCCCTTGCCATTAATGTTGTATCAACCTGAAAAAATTTTCGAAATTTTAAGAAGGCAAAAGGCTAAATTACAGAAAACCCTCCTGTCAAAATCTGTTTTTTTACTTTCCCCCCTGTTATTTAAAAACCTATACTTTGCCCCCTTATAAAATAAAAAATGTGCACTTCACCCCCTACCGTTAGTGATCTGTTAGGGTTCCGTTGTAAAATATTTTTTTATGCCAAAAATACCCCTTCGTCTTCTTCCATGTTGCTTCGACATATATTGAGCATGGGCAGCGCGCAGATGGCCTCCAGGACGGCGCCCTCACTGGCCTCGCCCTCCTCCACGAGCTCGACCTCAGCAACAACCGCTTCGTCGGCGCCTTCCCAGGCGTCATCCTCGACCTCCCCGCCCTCCGCTACCTCGACCTCCGCTTCAACGAGTTCGAGGGCCCCATCCCCGCCGCCCTCTTCAACCGCCCCCTCGACGCCATCTTCCTCAACTCCAACCGCCTCCGCCGCCCCATCCCTGCCAACCTCGGCGACTCCTCGGCCTCCGTCGTCGTCCTCGCCCACAACCAACTCGGCGGCTGCATCCCGCCCTCCATTGGCTGCATGGCCGACACCCTCAACGAGATCGTCCTTCTCGACGACGGCCTCGCCGCCTGCGTCCCGCCCGAGGTTGACCTCCTCCGCCACCTCACCGTCTTCGACGTTAGCTTCAACCTCCTCCGGGGGCCCCTCCCGTCCTCCCTCTCCGGCGCCGCCGACCTCCAGCAGCTCGACGTCGCGCACAAACGCCTTACGGGCGCAGTCCCGGAGGCCGTCTGCGCGCTGCCCTCTTCCCTGTTGCTACGCCCTCTATCGAGTTCGCGGATGAGGAGGATGAGTGAGAAGACGAAAATGGCGAAGGGCAAAATGGTCATTTTGTCACATTGTACCCCCCTCTGCACATTTTTTATTTTACAAGGGGACAAAGTGTAGGTTTTTAAATAACAGGGGAGGAAAGTGAAAAAGCGGGTTTTGACAGAGAAATTTTTTGTAATTTAGCCAAGACAAAATGTAGATTTTTGAAAGTCAGGAAGAAAAAGTAAAAAAAAGAAAAATATTTGTAGGAAGATTTTCTATAATTTAGCCTATTTTATTTACTCAAAATTTATTTGATTTATTCTACTAAACCTTTTATGTTCCAGATTAATTCTATTACAATTTATTTTTATTACAGGTTTGCTCTAATCCGAAAAGGAAATATTTCAAATACCACCCATGTGGTCTCGCATTTTCTCACTTTAGTACATTATAGTTTAAAGTATATCACTTTTGTACTCTGTAGTTTTATTTTTCTCTCTTTTTTATTCTTTTCACTAATTTTTTCGTTAAACCAGTGACAAAGGTAAAAGTAAAAGATACTAAAATGAATATTCGATAAATTATAGGTGGGGTATCTGAAGTTTTTGTATATGATTTAGCGATAAGTTAATAGAGGGGCTGATAAAAAAAGAAAAATGAAACCACAAGGTACTGAATTAATACACTTTAAACCACAGGATAGTAAAGTAAGAAAGTGTGAAAACACAGGGTGGTATTTGAAGTTTACCCATCAGAAAATTTAAATCATCCTCTACGGTATACATAACTTAAATTTTAAGTCGCAATCTATGATCTCATTAATTTTAAAAATCAATTTTTACTATTAAAGTTTGATATAATTTAGCCCGTGCAATTTTAATTATACTAATTATAGAATTTAAATTATACCGTATATTGATATATCAAATCAAATATTGTCATTTTGTTATTGTCATTACAATTCGAAGTAATTTGATTAGTGCGTTGAATAGACAAAAACAAAATTATAAAACTATCTCAAACTCTAAAATCAATTTATTTTGTATTGTATTCCTAGATTTTTAAACCAAACTAATTATGTTATTTAAAATAAATTTAGTGTAACACCAAGATTTCTTGTTTGCCAACATTTAACATCTTCACAAATCAAATATGCCAAATTTAAATTTAAATTATACTCTAACATTTTTTATTTGTTTCAATTTAAGATCTATCATTAAAATACCTTTAATTTTAATAAAAAAAAAAGTATTACATAAACACCAACCAGTATTTGCGGTGCTACGTCGACGTCAAACCTTACCACGCGGCGATGTCTATTAAAATTTACAAATTTTTAATAATAAAAATTCAGCTAAAAATGGACAGTAAAAACTTGTGGCTAAAGATGAAAAATTGGATGTTAAGGTTGGGAACCAACGGTGCAGTTTAACCCATTTGCAAATAGGCAAACAATCAATGAACCCCAAATGGTGCCAAATAGTGATAGTGATAGTGATAGTGATAGTGATGGTCTAATTGCATCTAGGCATTTGTGTCCAACATAAAAAAGAAAAGAAAATTATTATCTCAACAGTTGCATAAATTTTGAGTAGCACCTAGTTAAGAATACTTTTAGAAGCACTAATGTGCTTCTAAGTTTTTAATAGCACTAAGTCATTAGTGCTATTAAGTTTTCAGCCTTTGGGTGAAGAGATGTACGATTAATATGATAGTGATCTTCTAGGATTGAGTGGGTGGTTGGTTGAATAGTATGATCTAACGGGTGAAAATGATTAAAGATGTTGATTTAACTGTAGAGAACTTGATAGCACCAACTGCTGGGTGCTATCGATAACATTTCAGCCAGACTCTCTCTCTATATATATTATAATAAATAACTAAAAAAAGTAATTTTTACTGGTTCTAAATTTAGTTTAATGTAAACTTGGTCGGTGAAAAAAATAGGCGGACATGTAACCTTGTAAAAAAGAATGCCAAACATAAAGATACATGACAAATCTACTTTCTCCATCAAATCCCTCCCTCCACTCCACCCAAACCAAGTGTCCTCTATCCTCTCTACACTCTACACTACACATTCAAACGCCAAATTTTTTTTTTAAAAATTAATATTACATAAAAATTAATAAAAATAATAAAAAGATTCTTGGGCTCCAAACAATTTATCTTTTCAAAAAAAAAAAAACAAAAAACAAAAATAAAACCGTCCCCGGGTTTCCCCCCCACGCACACGCGCTCCGCTCCGATGGCCGCGCTCTCCTGCGCCTGCGGCGGCGCGCGGCCGCCGCTCCCTCTCCCTAGCCGTCCGTACGCCGCGGTGCGGCGGTCGCCGCCGCCGGCGAGCGTGCCGTGGGCCGGCCGTCGCCAGCGCGCGGCGGCGAGAGCGCCGGCGGGCGGCGGCGCGGATGAGCGGACTCCGAGGAGGGGGTGGGCGGCGGCGGCGTGCTCGGCGTCGTCGCCGTTCCCGAGCCTCGGGAGGGTCGGGTGGCACCGCCGGGAGGGGAACGCCTCGCTCCTCTCCTTCGGCGGCGGAGGGCGCGCGGCGGCGGCGGCGGCGGCGGCGGCGGGGGAGGACGCGGCGGCGCAGGCGCTCTCGGGGCTGCTCCCCTTCGTCGTCGCCGCCACCGCCGTCGCCGCCCTCGCGAACCCCGCCACGTTCTCCTGGTACTGCTGCTGCTTCTGGGTCTTTCTAGAAGAATCCTATCTTTTTTAATTGTTTCTAATCTCCTTTTGGGAATATATTATTTATTGCCTATGTTTTTAGTCATCTTCAGTATACAGCGTTTGTCACCTATAAAAGATTTTGAGACTCAAAACTAGAAGCTCTCATTTAATTAATGCTTTGAATATGTGGAGGAAGCGCTTTTCAAACTATGCCTTGTAGAAGACTTAGTTTCTGGTAATGCATAGGCTAAAAGAATTGCTTTTGATACTTTGGAAGACTCCAAATAAACATTTAAAAGTGCTTTCAATCTTTTCTCCTTCAATACTATAAAATTGTGCTGCTAACATTAACTGAAGAAGCATGTAACCACATGGGTGACACTACACTTTTATAGCACTGAAGGAGGGAAAATTGGAAACACTTTTAATTTTTTTTGGCCTACAAAACACAAAAGCGGTGCTTTTAGCCACTGCATCACCAATATAGACTTAAATCAGAATTTTCAGTAGCAAGGACATGTTTGTAGAGCATTTAGCTCTGAGAAAAATCTGGAGCTTGTGATGTACAGCTGAGTATATTGGGTTGGTGCTTTACTGCTTAGACAACACTCCTAGACTAAGTGGAGTTTTTTGTATTACTATTTACTAATTGGGAATTAAGGATTGTCGGTATTGTAAGTAGAGATCAAAGCTAGGAGTGAAGAAGTGAAATTTTTGGTCAACAAAGTTGAGAAATTTATGGAAAAAAAAACAAGGGTTTGTGATTGCATGGTAAGATATTTGGCAAGGCCAAAGAGTGTATAGGGAGTTGAGTTGAATCAGTAATGTGGTTCATGAACAAAATTTTTGAAATATCTTATCCTGTGTGATGGAAGTTACTTAATCAGATTTGTAAGTTGTAAGTTGAGTTTTGGGCGTTTCCACCAAGAAAATGAGGTGAAAACGACTGTAGTTAGTTATGTGGAGAGATCACAACTAGGATCAATCGAGTCAACTACCGATCAAAATCGAATAATTTTAGGAGATAATAGTGGTTTGTGACTTGAGAGGTGGAGATTAGAAAATGCAGAGATTCTTTTGGATGTTGAATCAGGAGTAGGTGCCGGAAGAAGTATAATATAACTGATGCTTTTTTGGCTACTGATAGATATCATGGAACCAGCTTGTTCTGTACAAAGAGATCATTACACGGAGTTCGGCTTTGAAATCACACACATTGTTTTGATCCGGGACTTGATATTGATTGCTTAAGACTATATATCATGGAATATTACAAAAGTGTGGGTAAGTGGAGTCTGCGAGATTAGTAGTTTTAGATTAGGTTAAGTTTTATGGGTAGAGAAACCATAGATCAAGTTTGGACCTACGCAGTTTAAGTTTTATGAGTAGAGAAATCATAGACTGAGTTCGAAGTTACATAGAACATCTCTTCATTCATGTAACCATAATTTGATTGTGGTTACATGCTGAATTCTTTTACTAGAACCGGAGGTAACTAAAATGCTATTGTTCATGTAGAAAAACCTGACTTATGATATGTTCTCCAGATAATTTGTGTTCTTTGATGGACTTGAACAAAAGAAATTTGTATCTGAAGTCTAGGAAGTTCAGGAAATAATGTTGAACCAAGTGTCTGGTATCTTGAAAGAGTGGTGAATTAAGATTCGTATGGAATCCGTGTAACATTATTAGACACCTTAATGATATTCAAATGTTTTCTGTCTGTTTGATTGGAAAGTCAATTATTCGGAGGTCTTTGTGCTTATGCACAAAGTATATCTGCTTGGAAATGACCAAAGGAAAGCTTGAAGTAGTTTTAAAATTCTTGTTCCTATGTCCTTAGCTATCGAACCCATAAAATTTATTGTTTGCAAGGTAAACATCAAGGCATCATTCTATACATGAATGTGTAATATTGTCCCCCCCCCCCCTTGTTTATAGTTTTATTATTGGAATTACACCGAGTCTTTTACATTGAATCAATGCCTTGACTTGCGAAACTACTCTTTTGTACTTCTTGCTAGGGTTTCAAAAGAGTATTATGCCCCTGCCCTGGGAGGAATCATGCTTTCTATAGGAATCAAACTATCTGTTGATGATTTTGCCCTTGCTTTCAAGAGGTTCTTCCTTCTACTTTGATTTAAATAATTGTTAATAAATCTTGGCTAAACTACAATTTATTAGTTTATGGCTATTTGTGGTGCAGACCTTTGCCGCTCTCTGTTGGGTTTCTCGCACAATACATGCTTAAGCCACTTTTGGGCTTTCTGATAGCAAAAGCTTTTAGGATTCCGCCTACGTTCTATGCTGGTTTCGTTCTTACCTGTTGTGTTGCGGGTGCACAGCTCTCAAGCTATGCTAGTTTCTTGAGCAAAGGGGACGTGGCCTTGAGTATTTTATTAACCAGCTGCTCAACGATATCTTCGGTCATTGTTACACCTCTACTTACGGGGCTTCTAATTGGCTCTGTGGTTCCGGTTGATGGAGTTGCTATGTCCAAGTCAATTTTGCAGGTAAATTGGGTACTTCTTGATTACGCGAACTAAAGCTATTACTTATCCATCTTTTTTGTTGTTTAAGCATTACAGTTCTTCAATTATAGGCGCTGAAATGTGTTAACGTTTCTTTATACTCCTTATTGTCTTGTGATAGCTGTCCGTGCATTTTACCCTGTTTAAACCTTAATCAGGAAAATTTAGTGACAATTTGAAATTTAATCTGCTTTATTCTTCGACATGGCTTGCCGCTTGGTGACAAATTGAACATGGACTCATCACCAAGGTAGATGTTCAACCTTCTTTGCCGTGAATAGGAAAGCAGATTTAGAGCATTCCCTCTCTTGTTCGGATTTTATTTTTTCTGCTAAACACCATGATAAGACTGAAATTATTTGACAGAATATACTCTGACACAATTTGACTTTGATTCTGGAATACTATCTCCTTTTTATCCTCTCCAGGTCGCCAGTTCACTCAAAATCTTTTTACAATTTCAAAGCACCTAAACAAAATGTGGTATTGCTAATAGCTTGTAACAAACTTTCTCCACCGTCTGAAAATTTTGCTCATTTTACATTGTAAATAAGTAATAAACAATAATCTATGATGAGCTAAAGACTTTACTAGGCAACAAACTTCATATATATTTGTTAAATTTGTTGTGTCAGATTATCATTAATTTTATTTAGTAATTATAACTGTTCTGATCAGATAATAGCTAAATCTAAACTATTATGAATATTTTTACTTGTTATTGTATGATAAATTTTACGAAAGTTTGATTTCTGAATTGTACTTTTCATGGCTTTATAGGTAGTTCTAGTTCCAATATCGCTGGGGCTTCTCCTCAACACTTACGCAAAAGCTGTGGTGAATGTCGTGCAGCCCATAATGCCGTTTGTTGCTATGTTTTGCACTTCGCTGTGCATCGGAAGCCCTCTTGCAATTAACCGTAGTAAAATCCTTTCTTCGGAGGGCTTCCTACTGCTCGTCCCCATATTGACTTTCCACATTGTCGCTTTCATGTTGGGTTACTGGTTTTCCAAGTTGCCATTCTTGAGGTAATTCTCTTTTCTTTAGTTATCTACTAATCAAGCTAGAAAGTGTTACTATTTTCTCATGAATATTTAAAATTTTTCGTATTCTGCAACTATGATCATAAAAGCGTAATGGAACTTGAAACAGCGAAACTACAAACGTAAAAGTCTTTATGAACATCCGAGGAGATATCATGTGCTTATTTGCCCTTTATTTGAAAAGTGTTTCATTTTCCTGTTGATAACTGCATATTATTCTATGTCAGCATACTTTTTCTCCATTACAATGGCCATATTAATGTAATGTTCTCAACTAACTAGTTGTTCTCCACTAGTTCCTTTGTTCATTTATTTTCTTTGCTGCTAATTTGCTATTCAGGATCGCATCCCTTCACTCCAACATAAAATTCATAGTGTTCGCGACATTTTCTATTTCTGGCGAAACATTTTCTTGTTAACATTAACAAATGAATTGTTTGTGTGTCGTGGCTAATCTTTTCATGTTTTCTTCTTTCTTTTTTGCCCTTCTCAGGCAAGATGAGCCGGTGTGTCGGACCATTTCGCTCTGCACGGGGATGCAGAGCTCGACCCTAGCAGGCCTCCTTGCCACACAGTTCCTCGGCAGCAGCCACGCCGTACCCGCTGCCTGCTCTGTCGTCGTCATGGCCATAATGGGTTTATGCCTCGCCTCTTTCTGGGGCAGTGGTTCGCGCATCAGAGACTTTCCAGTTCTCTCATTTCGTCAAACTTAAAGACGGCCTTATAACATGCTATAGATATTCTACAGTAGAAGTGGGTGGAAAAAAATATGTTGTAAGACCTGCTCTCACTGTACAGCAGAAGCTGGGGGTGTTAGTAGGATATTGAAGTCGATATCGTCACAGTTTTGAATTCGAGAGAGAAGAGCCATGTAGGTTCAGCATTCGCACCTCGACAAGGTACGTGTTCTGTATATACTTGTTATTGTTTAGGTTAAAATAAAAGAGGTGCTTTACATCTAGCGCGAGTTCCTTCCATATTCTTTGAATACCTGTCATTCTTAGTCTACTTCAGCAAAGTATATGCTAAACTTAGCAAGTTAGTCTGTGTTCTTTTGGTCTGATATACTCAAGAGCCCAGCTAAGAGAGTCGAACCTAAGAAAAGGCTAAGCGGTTTTTCGGTTGCATGTAGTTGCATTTGCACTATTTCCCTATGTATGAAGATCTAGATTTGGCGCTTGCTTCAGTGTACTTGAATCCAATTGGGGCTGCACGAGGAGGCTCGATTGCAAATAATTTGGAACTGCATCTAAATTGGTCACAGATCCAACTATTGCAGGTAGAGAGTAGTGTTGTACGTGACACAAGTTTAATTTAGATACTAAGCGCGATTAGTATGCAACACGAGTAATATTACGTTTGCTAAATGCGACTAGCACGTGACCACTAGGCCAGCTAGAAATTAGGGGGCGTAAACTTGTAATGATTCGATCCACTAACAATAATAAACTCATTGGATTCAAACCACCAGCCCAAAATGCTTAAACCTAATTATTATTATTAGATGTGAGGCTATTCGGGCGTTACAAACTCCCTCTATTTAAATCCTGACGTTCTCATCAGGTCTAAATCAGATCACAGATGCAAATCAGAATTATCAGGCTATGAGATTCTAGAGATGGCACCTACAAAATCTGTTGGTGTAACACTTTGCCACTTAGCTCTTACACTTTCGACTAGTATTCGACTCTGATATCAATTATAACGACCCGACCCGCTAACAATAATAACTTGTTGGGCCCATACTACCGGCCAAAATACTTAAGTCCAGTTATTATTATTAGCGTGTAGGCTTCATATATTTTAATGAGAATTATTTTTTCATCCGATATGGGACTGTTGGGGCGTTACATAACTAATCCCCGATATCCTATTAATAGACAAGCTCTTTTCTGAGGGAATATTTTCTCAGAAAGAAGAAAATGTAAGTGGCATTAAGGACTTTTCGATTTTGCAACAGCAGTTGTAGAGCGTTTAGGATGAAACTCTGCTAGAAGTTATTCTCCAAAATATAGCATCATGATTAGAAGATAAAATATGGCGGAATTTATTATCATAGGATGGAAAAAGCTAGAACTCTCCAAAAATAGATGAATTTTGAATCAGTCACATTACAGTAAAAATATAAAGAATTCGGGAAGAAAATAACTAGCACAAAAATCGAATGCTGAAATCTATGAGAAAATAATGAAAAAAATTCTAGAAATTTAAAAACTATCAAGATACCTCCAAACAACTCTACTCTATGAAGTAAGATGAGGAGTACGTCTCCCCTACTTTCGAAAGTACATAAGCCTTCGTGCTTATAAGTTATTTTCGATAATGGAATAGCCAATTCGACGACAGCTTCATTAGGCATGATCTACGATTTTAGAACTATTTGATAACCAAATTTCATAATTTTTTGACATCATTTACTAAATGATCAAAGGATCTCAAAAATAACTATTATAATGGCTGATGTGGCACATTTGCAAGTTCCATGGTGTAGAACAATTGAAATTATGTGAAACTTTAATAAAAATTTCTATTTAATATCAAGAGCGAGATGGATATTTTTGATTTAAAATTTAAGTCTTTTATCACCATTTTTTATAAAATTTTTAATTCCGACCGTTCATTTTGAGGCCACTCGTTCACTAGACAAATAAAGTCAAAAGCTCATAAAAATTAGGTTTCTAGAGAGTTTCTACACTGTAGATCATCTCTAATGGAATCAGATGTCCTATAATCGAAAACAACTTACAAATACGGATGCCTCGGTACTTTCGAAAGCATCGGAGCCTAGCTCATAAGATAGTCTTATTAGTTCACTAATAGTGGTATACACTAGAGAAAAACAAAACTATGACAAAAAGTGAAACTGTTAGTGTAGATTGTAATAATGAATGTGACAAAATAACTTAAAGAATAAAATTAAAATTAATTGAATAGTTATGTCTCTTTGGTACATTAGTTATTCTTATGAAAAAGATATCTTTTCATCTAACGCAAAGATATGTATCTCGTTACGAAGAGCACGCTTCGTCACAAAGAGATAAACCCTTTGTGAAAGAATGTCTTTTCATTTGTGAAGAGATATGTCTTTTCATTATTCGTGGAAGAATGTGTCCTTTTGTGAAAAATATAACTTTAAAAATTATATATCTTCATCGTAACCATTTATCTCCTAAAAATAGGGGGTGTTTGCAGGCTTCAAGGGCGATATAATTAATTATTTCTTCTTCCTAATTTTCATACTGATTCTTAAGAGAGAAGTTTTTGAGAAGAAGTCCTCAAAAATGCTGTTAGCAATCTTTCAGCGATTTTGATGTATCCTGGAGGTGATTTGCTGGCAACTCGACAGCATACATTCAAGTGGGGGCAGATATCACTTTAAAGAAAGTGAACTTACATACCTTGAGACCATAATTTATTTGATTTCCATTCATATTCCCTAACAATTTTAAGGTGATATTTTAATGGGGACAAACACTAAGATGACTTTCAATATGATAAATCAAGACTATATGAAACTGAACTAATTCAATGGGACCAACTTCACTAGATTGAAAGATAAGATGGTGTTCTTACTTACTGCATTGAAGACAACCTATATCCTCGTCCCCAATTTGCCAAATTTTCTACAGTTGCCACTATAGATACGAGTGAAGTGAAGGCGGGCGGCACGTAAGAAACGCAAAGAGGATGAACTATCATGCAAAGGACATATTCTCAATATTTTTTCAGATAATTTATATGACTTATTTGTATTGTTCCAATCACCAAGAGATATATGGAATCTCCAAAAGCAAGATATAATATTGAGAAGCAAGGCACAAATAAGTTTTTAATTATGAAGTATTTTGAATTTATTACGGTAGAAAACTTATATGTAATGCAACAAATACATGAGTTATAAATTTTAGTTTCTAAGCTTAAAGAGTTAAAGATTTCTCTTCTAGAATCTTTTCAAATGGGGGCTATTATTGAAAAATTGCCTCGTAATTAGAATGATTATAGAAAGAAACTTTTACACACTACAGAAGATTTTACTTTAGAGCAAATTCAAAAACACTTGAGAATTGAGGAGGAAACTCAGAACTGCTACCAGAAAAATTATGTTCAACATAACTTTAAAGTGAATCAAGTAGATGAAAATACGAATCAAAAGTTTTTTATAAAAAAAAGAGAAAAGAGAAAATTTTCTGAATCAAATAACTCCAATAAAATAAAAAAAGATAGGATTTATTATCACTGTGGGAAAAAGGATCATTATAAAAGAGAGTGTAGATACATAAAGAAATTTAAGAAGGAAAACCCTAATAAGGCCGACACGATTGAACAACAAACTATCAAATTTATTGCAATGATTTTTGACATGCATATAAGCATGGTTACCGAACTTCACATGGTAGCAACAAATAAGTCGCTGGATTGGTGGTATGATTTAGGTGCTACTATTCATGTCTGCAACAACAAATCTCAATTTAAAGTTTATGAAAAGGCAACAGATAGTCAAGAAATGTTGATGGGAAATTATAGTGCCTCAAAAGTTCTAGAAAAGGCCAGCGTTGAGCTTTTCTTCACTTCTGAAAAGAAACTCTTACTTATCAATGTATGTCATGTCTTCGTGATAGGCACGGTTTGATTCGACTACATTGCCATCTTTGTGATAGGTATTGCTTGAACCATTCGCCATCTTCGTGATAGGCACGGTTCGACTCGATCAATTCGCCGTCTTCGTGATAGACACTATTCGAACCATATGCCATCTTCGTGATAGGCACGGTTCGATTCAATCGCATTGTCATTTTCGTGATAGGCATATATTTGATCAAATTGTCATCTTCGTGATAGGTGTAACTCAAAAATCAAACCTCATGTTTGGGACGGATTGTCTAAGCGATAGTGTAAGACAAAACGGTTTATAAATTTGGCCCACACCGAACCATATTAATTCAAATCAAACCCGACATTAAAAAAAAAAAAAAAAGGAAAAAGAACGGTTTGGGATTAATTACTTTAATTGAGCCCAATCTATAATTTACTTATGGGCTTAATAAACAAAATTTCATATGCAGTCCACCAATAAAACTAAATCCAATTCAGCCCAAAACCTGAATCCAGCCCATATGCAAGTGCACGGGCCCTGAATCCAGCCCGTATGCAAATGCAGGCCCAGTCTACTCACGGGCCCTGAATCCAATCCGTATCATAGTTAGTTAATTTGGATTCGGCCAAAATTCGATACTTATAATTCGGATAAAATTCGTCTTCTAATTTTTAAATTCGTTGAAAAATACGGCTAAAAAACGGATTCATCAATTATTCGGATACGTGATTTATATGGATATTATACGTTTACCAATTAAAAATTCGGGATAAAAAATTCGGCTATTAAATTAAATTTTTTTTCTCTAGATTTATGCTATTAGCATAAATATTCATATCTTTTAAAAATATAAGAATAAATAGCTACAAAATTAAGCTAATTAAGTAAAATTTTTTTTTTNTTTTTTTTTTTTTTTTTTTTTTTTTTCTGTATTTTACTGTTTTGGGCCAGCCGGCCCGCGAGTGCATGCGGGAGCGTGTGGGAGCGCAGGCAGGCGCGGGCAGGCGCGGGCGGTGCGGGTGCGACCCGTTTTTTTTGGCCGAATAATTCGGCTCGCCGTATAATACGCGATCACGTATTTTTAGTCAAAAAATCCCCTTTTTTTCCGAATTTTTGGAAAAAATACGAATTCGGCCGTTTAATTCGTTTTTGCAAAAATTCACGAATAATTCGCGAATTAACTAACATAGATTCGTATACAATACAGCTCCGGTCTACTCACAGGCTATGGCAGTCAAAACACTTCAGATACCTCTAATGACTTCAACTATCTGCTAAGCAACTCCAATTATATAAACAAGGCTAATCAGAAAACTAAACTAGGCAACTTAGTTGACTCCATGCTCCCGCATCAGGGTACGTATTTGCATGACTTAGTTTGTTCCCTGCCCCTGTAACACTGACGTAACATCGCAACATGAACTTCTCTAGAACAGTATGTGACAACAATCTATTGATCATGTTTCTCATTACAAGAAAAAAAAAAGAAAAAAAAGAAGTGATTGATCCGATTACACACATACAATAACAACAATAGAAATCTTAAATCTCTTTTTAATTTATTATTAACTGTTTGTTTTCTCCGTAAAACATGTATATTCTTGTTTATCAAACAGCTACTCATGCTATAGTTAGCATGAATCAGGAAGCACACTCACTCGCCTTTCCATGAAGAAAGAGGAGGGGTCTCCGAATCCCTCCATGTTTTCCAAATGCTAGGATACCGATCACCCTCGACAAGATTAGCCAAGGCATAGGATTCGAGCTCCGCCATCTCCTCTAGAGTGAGCTTAATCGACAGAGCTTTGATATTCTGGTTGAAGTTCTCGATCTTGGTGGTGCCCGGTATAGGGCATACGTCGCTCCCCTGATGGTGAACCCAGGCGAGCGCCAGCTGCGACGGGGTGCATCCTTTCCTTGTAGCCATTGCATTGACACGCTCGAATATGACTTTATTCTTCTCGACATTTTCAGGATGAAATCTAGGCATTCCCTGTAAGAAGCAAGTTAGTCTACGGCTTATTCATAACGTACACTCGAGTATATAATTTTAGAAGCAAAGTTCCAAACTACACCACAAGATGGCATATGTCACTAGTTTCAATTAAAGTTCATGATGAGTTATTGAATTTGTAGATGGAGAAAAGTTATTGCATGGGTCAGGTGTACAAACCCCGAGCATCTCGCTTACGTTAGTTTGCGTCTAAGTTATTGCTACAAGGATCAACTAGTCTTAATTAGATTAGATCAGCAACAATTCCAACCAATTGGGATAGATATATATATATATATATTTGTTGGGCTGATTTACTATAGCTGTGTCAGCCCCTAAATCTCACTACAATTTCAGAATAGTTCTGGATCTAACTATAATCAGAATGTAATTTTCTCATCACAGCTCTGATTTTGGTGTGTAAGGTGCCAAAGGCGCGGATTGGCATGTCGAGTTTGATTATTGTGGTCCAGTGAACAACAGAAGCCTCTAAGAATAATAAAATCAGAAGAAAGAGTATTTTCTAAAAATATTTATGAGAATTGTATTGTTGCTGCTCTTTCTAGGATACGATAAGTGACCCGGACACAGTACAAGAACCATAATCGTGAGCAATCTATAGTGAGATTAGTTGTTCGTGTTGTTGACTAAGATATGCAATCCCGTTAATACTGTGATACTTGACTTTATGTTGAGCATGCTTTGCTATCGTCTATACCACCTAAATAAATTTCTCGAGACAGAATATCTGTCTAGATTTTCTTGAGCAGAATGCATGAGTATGGTAATCCCACTGATCACACTTTGCTACCTGATGGTGGACGCTTCTGAAAATCTTCTAGCTTATGTTTGAAATCGACCAGACAAAGGCACAGACAAGTCCAGTAAATCTAAAGAATAAAAGAACTCCGCTCAGTTTTAGGCAATATTAGATGTCTCCTGAAGTTCTGATACGATAAATGCCATCACTACATTATACGATATCTTGCTATGAATGTATAATTCAGTTTGACATGCCGTATTCCCATTCCGTTGTGATTACTACTCTTTCTGTAGCCGTACTTTGTTTCCTGCAGCTGTTATATAAAATTTCCAATTCTTTACAGCTACTTTGTTTCAGTTTAGTGTGCACCTATTGATTAGTCCTCATGAATACTCATACCTATTATTACATCATTATAGATATATAATGGATAGTTGCATAAATAGTATGTACTTTTTGACTTGAAAGTTTGAAATTTGCCATTGGATATGGCAATGCAACTTGAAAATTAATTAAGTTTAAGTAGGTTAACTTCACTTAGCAAATTAGAAGTATATTCATACAGCTTTTGTATTTTGTACGCCATACACGTATCAGGAACTAGCCTTCTGTGCAAGAGGCAGATCTGTGTCAACCCCTGAGTGTGCTTCTAGGTTGTTGGACTTGACAACATCAGTCACTACTTAACAGACATGTTTTAATGCACGCTTGTCAATATTCGCAGAAATCAATGGAGTACGCAGCATTTTTCACACATAGAAATATATAAGATATAAGAAATATGATCCAATTTCAGTAAGAAATATGCACCTTTCGAGCGTCTTGCTCTGATAGATTTTCAACCATATTCGACCCACCAGAAAGAAAGCCTCTACCGAGTGGACTGTATGCAACTATTCCAATTCCGAGTTCTCTGAAGATAAGGTAAGAAATGATACTCAGCGTATTCTTATTTTTATGTATGAATAGAAAAACTAGCGAATAAGACTCACCGACAAGTAGGAATTATTTCTTCTTCCGCATCTCTTGTCCATAGAGACCACTCTAGTTGCACAGCAGTTATCGGATGAACTGCATGCGCCCTTCGGATTGTCGAAGCCGATGCCTCAGATAATCCGACATATTTTATTTTTCCTTCTTCAACTAGCTTTTTGAGTTCTCCCATCTGGTAATAGAGATAAAGTCACTTTTAGGCGATTTCAAACAGAAGTCGTGACGCCTAGAAAAATTAATAAACGACCAAGATTTATGACACAATGCACAACCATATTGTAGGGGGGATGATGAAGATCTTACAAATTGATCAAAAAGTCTAAAAAGTGAATGATCACAATGAACTTAAATGTCTTGTAGATATAACCCCCTTTTTCTTTCTAACAATACAATATTTGAAGCGTAAAAGTGTCATTACAAATAGGGTTGCCGATATTGCGATATTGCAACTGAGTTCCTAAAATTTTTCACTTTCTCATATAACTTTTTTCCCTGACCATGTAAAACAACTTTCCTGTTTCGGTGTACTTGAAACATGTTAAAAGGTTTGTTTCATATGACAAGTCCGAGTATTCTTAGATTTTTCCCTTTGTTATATCTCGAAATAAGTTTGTCTCTGATCTCAAGCTTCTGTATGATATCCTTGATTACTTACCAACTTCATTTAACTATAGATAGTCCAATAGATAGCTAAGTAGCCCAATTTACAGCGAAAAACTCTGTTATCCATTCATTTTAGACTACTATCACACTCCTGGTAATCAAAAAAGTTACACAAACCAAAGGCACGAGACTTGCGCCATGCTCGCTAACTTCTTAAAAAACTTGTGCATTCTGGCTGGATGTTTTATACTGATGGGCACGGTTCACAAGATAAGAGATAGATTTCTGAGATTGGAAACTTATCAAGTGTTGCCATATCGGCCCGGAAGTAACAATGGTATTTGATAACGAGCAAGCAAAGAGTTTCTCAATATATAAAACATCAGCTATTCGGGGGCGAAAGGTTTTATAAAGATTTCCTTGGAGAAAACTGTTTTACAAGGAGAGTTTTGGATGCCCTGTATCTATGCCCATCATCTCATCGCAATCCCCAATCACAACTCTACAAAACGGCGAATCTTCAAAATAGCTTTGGTCTGGAACTAAGGGTCTATTCGGCATTGGGGAGCATATAAGAAAAAACCAAAGTTGGGGCAAAAGCATACTGGTATATGGGATTGTCGAAAATCTAGCTTAACCGATTCATTGCAATATACAGAAGATTATGTTATATACGTAAATAAACAGACTATTCTACTATCGTGCTTTCTTAGCCCATGTAATGCAATCTCTCTGCAATCTGAAACTGTTTGTATAGTTCAAAGAGGGGAGAGGATCAAACTCACCGTGACCTCGATGGGCACGCGAGTGTCGATCCGATGTTGGTAGTAGAGGTCAATGCAGTCGACGCTGAGCCGCTTCAGGCTCGCCTCACACGCGGCACGCACGTACGCCGGGTCGCCACAGAAGTTTATCTCACCGTCGCTGACTCGGATGCCAAACTTGGTCGCCAGCTGCACCTTCTGCCTCACTCCATCTTGCAAGGCCTGTGAAGCATTTCATCAAACACTTCATAGGCATCCCCAAAAAAAAAAAAAAACAAACCCAATTTTCTTGGAGGTACAATTGCATTACAGGGCAATTCCAAACGGTCTATTGGCTATTATTTGTTGATTATTTCAATTTTACTTACTGAAAATAATTAGAACTAATGAATTTGATTAAACCACCAACAAATTCAATAAACTCTGCATTACAGCAGACCCTGTAACTTACTCTTTTTTCAAATAACACCTTTTAACTTCTATTCTAATAGTTTTGTTTCAGTTTTATTTACCAAAGAAGGTGTTGGAAGCGTGATTTGTTCTGATACCATTTGTTGGAACCGGTATTTTTGCTGATACCGATTATATAACTCAAGATCTAAAATAGAACAAAATAATATGAAGAAAAGATATTGAAAGAGGAAGAAGAAGATAACTAAAACTTTATTAATAAAAAGTAATTAATTACATTCTGGGAAACACTCATGCAGCTATATCTACTATCAGGGACGGAGCTATGTTGGGGCTAAGGGGGGGGGGCATGGCCCCCCCCCTAATTTTTATAATTTGCATAATAGTCCTTTTTATATAAAAATTTAAAAAATATTTTTTATTTAATTTTAAAAGTATGACGAGCAACCTATTTTTTTTTAAAAAAATTTGGCACTAATATAATGCTCTCTCAACTCTGAGTTTATTTATTTATTTTTTATTTATTACCTTCATAACTTCTAATTATTTTAGATATTTTTTTACTTCTAATTATTTTAGATACGTTTTTTATTTAATTAAATTAAAGGTTATATTAAAGTTAATAGCTATGTCAACTAATAGTCATTTATTGTCACAATTATATTTAGTAAAAATTAATAAATTAAATCATTCACTGAATTACTATTAGATTTAGTAAATTTCAAAATTATTTGAATGAAATAATATAAATAAAATAATTAGAAGTTAAGTAAGTATAAATAAAAAAGGGTAATGCTTTTTTACACTAATTATTTAGTCAATATATTTTTTCATCAAAAATTAGACGAGGTAAATTTTGTTTATTTGCTAAAATTTTAATTTGTATGTATTTTTGTCCCCCCTCATAATCGAGTGCTAGCTTCGTTCTTGTCTACTATGTATAGCCATCAAATCATAACAGATAATAAATTCAGTTTTATTTTGGATAATTACATATTCTGATCACAATCAAAGAATAGATTTAAAGTTATCTCTAAATATATTTGAATTAAGTTTGGAGTATTATTCCAACAGAAGAACAAGAAGATTCAAGAAGAAAGAGAAGCATGATTTATGTGGACCTTGGCGAGGAGGATCTCGTTGGTGAAGGGGCCGTAGAAGTCGGAGGTGTCGAGGAAGGTGACGCCGGAGCGGACGGCGTGGCGAATGAGGGCGACCATGTCGGCCTCCGGCTTGGGAGGCCCGTAGAACGCCGACATGCCCATGCAACCCAGCCCCTGCGCCGACACCTCCAGCCCCTGCGACCCCAGCCGCATCCGCCGCACCGCCGCCGCCGCCATATATGCTCTACTTCTTAGTTTCTACTCCTCCTCTCTGTAACTAGATCTCTCTCTCTCTCTCTTAAAATTATAGTGCAGTGTTGTGGGCGAGTGGAAGTAGCATCTCGATCTCTTCTTTATATAGTAGTAGTGTTGCATGCATTGTTGTTGCTGCATGGTATGCGCACCAACTGACTGACGGAAGCTCATGCGTCACACCGCTTGACTGCGCGGCAAAGACTTCAAACTGGGGATGCCAAACGGGATAAATCCCATATGGTTTCGCACTTTCTCACTTTAGTACGCTATAGTTAAAAGTGTATTAATTTACCCCTTTGTCGTTTCGTTTTTCTCTTTTTATTATCAATTTTATTATTTTTTTTCTTAAATTAGTAACAAAGTTAAAATTAGGAATAATTGCCAATATATCCTTCATGCGTTTGAATATATCCGACTTATTCCTACTTTTTTTTTCTTTCAAAAATACCCCTCATATGTTCCACCGTTATTCCAAAATATCCCCGCAATTATCCCCTGTTAAACTAACTCGGGTTAAACATGGGTTAAATGTATATCAGAGTTAAAACCTAATTAAAATACCTATTTTATCCCTATCTTATTAAACTATTTTCTTAAATTATCCTTTCTTTCTCTCCCAACTTAATATCATTACTCTCAATCAAGCCCGCCGCTCGCCGCCCGCCGCCGCGAGCGCCAGCAGCTCACCGCCACCGCCAACCTCGGCGCCGGCTCCTCCGCCTCCACCTTCGCCCCCAAGAAGCCTCGCCTCATTCGCACAAAAAAAACGGCCCGCAAGTCGCCGCTCTCGTCGTCGTCGCGCGTCCTCCTCCTCCGTCGCCTTGGCCGGCGCCGGGAGCAAGAGCATGCCGGCAGACGGGACAAAGGAGGAGGAGGAGAGGGAGGCGAAGGGCATGAAGTTAGGCGGGGGCATGTCGGAGGAGCGGGGGGAGGGAACGGCGGAGCCGGTGGAGATGAAGAGGGGGCGGAGCTCATCGAGGAGCACTAGGTGTGCGCGGTCCATGAGGCCAATATGGCCTTGTGGATCGGATGAGAGGGAGATCCACCGTGGACCTCCCTCTCATTATATATATATATATATATATATATATATATATATATATATATATATATATATATATATATTATATATATATATAGGTTGAGTGAATTATTGTAAAGTATTAGTGAGTGTGCTTTTGAGTTTTAGCCATTGGATGGAGAGATGTGAGTTGAGATGGATGGTGGTAGGTGGTGGTAAGTGGCAGTGTTTGATCAGGGCTATTAGTAATCAAGAGAGTAGATCCAATGGCTAAAAACCATATAGCATCATGAGGGTAATACTTGTAAAAGTATTCTAGCTCAATTATATATATATATGTATATATATATATATGCTATTATATATATATACTATATATATATATAATATATTACAGGACTTGGTAGCACATGGACTTGTGCTCTTAATAGCTAGTAGCCTGGTTCATATATATATACTATATATATAGTATATTATATATATTATGAATATATTATATATATATATATATATATAATATATAATATATAATTTATTATAAATTATATATTTAATATATTATTTTATTTTTATATTGAAATATTATCATATATATTTATTTATAATTTTGTATTATTTATTAATATTTTAAATATATAACTCTTATATATTTAATATATGTTATTATAATTTTAAATATATTTATATATATATATTAATTATATAATTATATATAGTATAATTAAGTATTATTTTATTATATAGTCGAATTTTTGATCGGAATTTTAATTGTGGAAGTACTAATACCCGTATATATTACATATCCGAATAACTGTCAAATCCGTTTTTAGCCGTATTTTTCAACGAATTTAAAAATTAAAAGACGAATTTTATCCGAATTATATCTATACCGAATTTTTGCCGAATCCGAATTAACTAACTATGCCTCCAACCACTAAGATTGGTTTAGCTGCGATCGATCTCATCCGTTCATCTGCTCGCTCCCAACGTGCTTAATTAATTAATTGATATTTGAAGGACAAATAAGAAAAATATTTGTTATATGAAGGGTATATAAGATAAGTGAGTTACAGTACGAGGGTATATTGGAATGGGCAAAATGGTAATTTTTCAGAGATAACAGCAGCTAACTGACGGAACTTAACTCCAGGGGTATATTAGAAAGACTTGGAACATAAGAAGGGTATTTTCAATATTAGCCTTCTAAGAGGGGTAAATAAGAAAATCGGGAACTTTTCAGGGGTATATAGGCAATTGCCCCTTAAAATTAAAGGGTACTAAAATAAATATTCGATAAATCTAGGTGGGTATCTGTAGTTTTTTGTATATAATTTAACGAAATATTAAGAAAAAAGCTGCCGAAATGATAAAAACAAAACCACATGGGGGCAAATTGATACACTTTAAACCACAGGGTACTAAAGTGAGAAAGTGTGAAACCACCGGAGAGTTTTTTGAAGCTTTCCCAACCGTAGAAGGCGGCTTCGACACATCCACTTCAAAAATAAAAATGCTTCTAAAAGTAGATACTGGCAGCTCTCCAATGAGAGTCTCGTAGGAGGCCCCTGCGCAAAGATTTAAGTGCCGTGGCACGGGTCGTGCCGGAAACTTGTCGGCACGGTACGGCACGGTGCATGTCGAGCCGTGCCGATGCGTGCCGGTCAAAAAAATTCTTGTATGCCGACACATAATAGCATGAAATATTTATTTTCTTTAGCAACAAAATATTCTAACTTTCTATTATGTCTTTTTATCACATCTTTTGAACTTTATTAAGAAAATTAACTAATTTAAAGAAGAGAGGGTTTTGAACTGTGCCATCGGCACGAGATCTTTATCGTACCAGTATCTTGTTAGCAGGGTACGGCACGGTGGATACGGCCCGTGTCGACGGGCACTTAAAACCTTGCCCCCGCGTATTAATTTTGAGTAATACTTCATCAATACGTGATATAAATCTTTACCATTTATTTTTCTTAATAGATGGTTTAGATTTAATATGACTCTAGAGGTAGAGGTGACCTACTATTGAGACGCAGGTACCATTCAGCAGGTACCTATTTAAAGGGTATTTTGATCTTTGCAAAATATTTTGGTCTACAAAACTAGTTTTATCCAACTAAAAATACTATAATCTTTTCAAATGCCTACAACAATAATTAGATTTCAAATTATTACCAAACTCTAATTTAAATTCAAAACAATATTTAAAACTTAATTATAAATCAAATTCAATTTTTTTAAATATAAAACACAAATTTAAAATGAAACTTTCGGTTCCAATTCAAAATTTTAATTTAAATCAAAAATTAAAAGTTTGCTTTTAGATTAAAAGTTCAATTTAGATTCAAATTTAAAAGTTTAATATAAATTTCAAAATTAAAATTTTACATTACAATACCAACTTCAAAAATTAAATTTAAATTTAATATTTTTGTTGAGCTAAATACTTAACAAATTAAGTATTATCTAATTTGGTAAGTAACAAAAGTAAATAAGATATTTAATATTTATAGGATGCTGACAAATTTGGTATATACTGTTGGCTTAAATGGGCCAGTATTCTGCCCTGTGGCGGGAGGCCATGTGGGCCGAGTCATGTTCGAAGTGGCGTGAGGCCAGGTGGGCTGAGTCACAATCGAGACCCGTGGGCGCTGTTTCTGTACACTTTAAGTGAATTGGTTGCGTATTTCTAACAGCTCGAGCTTTTGGGATTAATGGTTAGCGCCAACGATCCGACAAGTGGTATCAGAGCCAGAGGTCACGGGTTCGATTCCTGCATGCTGCAAATGTGTGCAGGTGCTGGAGGGAGGATTGTTGGCTTAAATGGGCCAGCATTCTGCCCTGTGGCAGGAGGCCATGTGGGCCGAGTCATGTTCGAAATGGCGTGAGGCTGGGTTGGGCTGAGTTATGTTCAAAGTGGCGTGAGGCCAGGTGGGCCGAGTCACAATCGAGACCCCTGGGCGCTGTTTCTGTACACTTTAAGTGAATTGGTTGCGTATTTCTAACAGCTCGAGCTTTTGGGATTAATGGTTAGCGCCAACGATCCGACATATACTACTATTTTTTTTTCCAATAATGTAATATTAACTAATTTAAATCAATAACCTGGTCAACAGGTTACTTCATGTAAAACCCAACTATACCCTTTATTAATTAAGAATTAGATTTTTAATATTGATGGTGTATTGAAGCATTCCTCATTAATTTTACCAGGTTAACTGCATATATAAAATTGTCAAATAGCAGATATATTTTTATAAAATATAATTTTTTATATTTATTTTTATAAAAGTTCTAATATTTTTAAATATACTCTTGCTGTTAGAATCCATTAGAAAAATATAGTTAACCATAAATAAAATATTTAATGACCGTTAGTGAATGAGGTAAATTATTCTTTTATCCCTTTTTTATTATTTGTGATGGTAGAAAGGAAGAAAATAGCCGTTGCAAATTTTTGGAAGGACATTTCTGTATAATTCTAACAGTTGGGGTTTTTGGAGGGACTTATTTATGATGGCAAAAATGTCATTTTACTTATCTTCTGTTAAAAAATAAACAATGCCCTGACAGTAACAAACTAGAGAGGCAAATATGAATATCACTGAACTTTTATAGGGATAAATATGAAAAGTTGAACTTTATAGGGATATATTTTGTTATTCGATATGTTTATAGAAAGGAAAAGTCCAGCTGGACTCCTTTAGGAAGGTGTACATCCTACACCCTTGGGATCCGACGGCTGATATTTGGGCACTAGCACAGTAGCAGCTAAGTTCACTCCCGTTTTTATTTCTTGCTAACGCTAACCCAAACCCTACTACTACACTTCTCTCTCCCGCACACCTCCCTCTCGCTATCTCTGTTTCTCGCTCTTTCTCACTCCATCGCCTCTCTCTTACTCTCACGCTCTCCTCTCTCTCTCTCTCTCGCTCGCAGGGCACTCCATCGGGCAGAAGTTCGGCAGCGCTCGTTCCACACATTGTCTTCCTCGGTAGAAGCTCCTGTCCCAAGCCGTCTCGAAGGTGTCTCTCGCCCTCACCTCTCTCCATTGGTAGGAGGTCGCCTCTCAACTGCTCCCCTGTCCATCCCAGTACCTGTCACGCATTCCTTCACTCGTGGGCGTCCAAAATTGGGAACGATTTCGGAGCTAATTCGGCCACAACCAAAACAGAGGATTCAACTCAAACAGAGGATTCGATATGTTTATAGGAAGCTGTATAAAATTAATGCAATTTACCTTTATTCAATAGATAGTTTGGTATTTTTAATACTAATTTTTTTTAAAAAAGAATTAAACTGTGTAAGAAAAGATTATAATAATTGAATAGAGATAAAAATAACAGGTGACAGTGGATTGATGCTCCTTAATGAGGCATCATTGTGGAGCTCTCCACCGAAGTCCTTTTTTTACCATCTTATACCTTCTTGTCTAGAAATTTAGAAAGCGCTTTTGATCGTATTTGGGTTTAGGGTCTAGGGTTTATATATTTTTTTTTCTTACATTACTATTTCTAGTAGTAGATTCATTTATTATTATTATTTTACTAATGCCTCTTTTAAACCGAATGAGTATATATAGTCACTTTTTTCAGTTGTACCCATTAGGAGAATTGAGCTAGAATACTTTTAAAAGTATCACCCCATTGGTGCTTTAGGTTTCTAGCCCTTAGATCTACTCCTTGATTACTAATAGCCATTGGATCAAACACTATTCCACCTACCACCACCAATCACCATCATCACAACCTTACATTCTCCATCCAATGATTAAAAACTCAAAAGCATCACCTCATTGGTGCTTTTGAGAGTATTCTAGCTCAACTTCCATTAGGACTTTATTTTCCACTCTATTATTGTTGATATCCTTTTTAGAGTCATATACTGCCGGTTAGGGGTGGCAATCCAGCTCGCTGTCCGCGAGCCAGCTCGTGTTCGGCTCGAAATGAGCTCGAGATCGGCTCGCTCATTTAGTAAATGAGCCGAACACGAGCTAGATTTTTTCAGCTCGTTTAATAAACGAGCCGAACACGAGCTAGGGTCAGCTCACTCGTGTTCGGCTCGATAACAGCTCGATTATATTTATTTTATATTAATATAATTGTATATTATATATACATATATATATATATATATATAATTAGATTTNTAACAGCTCGATTATATTTATTTTATATTAATAATTTTATATATTATATATATAATTATATTTGTATTATAAATATATATATATATATATATATTGTAGTGTTTCTGAGCTTTGGGTAGGATTGACTTCAGTGTTAGTGACTGGTCGACACATCTGGAGAGTGTCGGACTGAGTCGGAGTCGTTTCTGCGCGAAATGGATGCAGAATGGACTCGACGAATCAAATAAGCAAAACTGGAGTTTTGCCAGATTCGGGCGCCCAGAACTGGCTTTAGGTCGCCTAGAAGTTGAGTGCAGAACTGAGTAGAACTGGAAGCCAATTCGGGTCCATGTTTCGGGCGTCCGGATGTGGGTCCGAAAGTTCACCTCGTGAGTATCGTTTACGCTGACAGGTGGCTGGTGGTAGGTGAGGTCCGCCGGAGCCAGTTATGGGCGCAGTGCACCGCGGGTAGAGGAGCCGATGGGGGGCTTCTGTGCAGCCAGGAGGATTCGGACGCCCAGAATCAGGTTTTGGGCGCCCGAAAGTGGAGATTTCTGCAGGGGTACCAGCTTTGCACCAATTGTTCCTAAGGCTTTTTGGACCGCCTCAACACCCTATAAATAGGTAGAGTGTACCCCCTTACTGCTTTTTTCCTTCTTTCTTCATAGAGAAGTCCACTTTAGCATTCCAACCCCTCCAAATCACTGAATTTGCATCAAAGGTCCACAAATTCAGCTTGAGGAGTGCTGATTCTGCAGTTTTTCGGCGACGACCTTCAGTGTTTTGGCTCGTGTGCGACGTAGGAAGGTCGGATTGCGGTGAAACTTGGTTTGCTGGATTTTAGACTTCCTGAGGAATCCACGAAGCCTAGAATTGCATTTTTTGGTTGAGGTTAGCTTGGTTGAACTCAAGTTCTTCTCTACTACTGTTGTTTTGGACAGATTTTCAAGTTTGTGAGTTTTCTTTAATGCTATCTTTAGAGGCAGGGGGGTTTTGGACCTGAGATTGATACTACATCTTTATCCACTAGATTTGGAACTTGCTTCACCTGAATTGGAGATTATTAGGTGAGTTTTGACATTGGGGTTGGGGTATTTTAGCTTAAGTGCTGAAAAATTATGTTGATTGTGGCATTTTGATGGATTTTAGCGGATTCGGAGGTTCAGATCTGGATTGTGGACTCTTGCTGGCTGAGAGAGAGTTCGGCTGAATTTCCAGCATCTCCGAGATCTTCTTGCTGCCAGGAATTAGCTTTGAGGTGGGTGTTTCATCGGTTTCGCTCCTAAGTGCTTGTGTAGTCGACATATATGATTTCGGTTCTTGTATATCATATTGTAGCTCAAATTCATTGATTGTAGCATGTATGAAATCTGAATTGGGAGCATGACTATTAATTAGATGAATATACATGTTGGATTTAGAACTTGACTTAGGAGAAAACCAGCAATTCGACCTGTCATATGATTCTACTACCTGATTTAGCTCTATGAGCCGTGATTTGATTGTATCACTACTGTTTCAACGCGGTGGATACCCAGGGTAGTTTAGAATACAGTTACGCTCGTGCTAGGATACCGAGATTATTTTTACAGCAGAGTTTAGGCTGTTTCGGATTGTCGGGTGCCGTCGGGGTGGACGGTGGACCCAGATTTCTATTTTTGGTCTCAGATTGTGCCGAGGGCATGTGGGTTTAATTTCTAGACCTATTTTGACCCTAACTACTTGACTTTGGCTTGTTAGAGCCTGATTGAGCTCGACAGAGATACGCTTGTATACTTGGTTGGGTAGCGCCAACGAGTGCCACTCCGGAGTCAGGCTTATTGCGTTTGCGTTGGTATCGTTCATGCAGGTTGGACTTACTCTTCACGGACTGGTTAGTGTGGACGTAGCTGTATAGTCGCGACCGGGCGGGACGAGTGTGTTCACAGTCCCAGGGACGGGTATGATTACAGTTCTTATTTGAGATTGGGTCTTAGTTGACACTGTACTACAGATGGTTAGATTTAGAGCATGATAGTATACTGGCATATAGCTGTAGATTTGTTCCAGCTTTCTTTACTATTCCTGCTTATCCCTGTAGACTTAGTTGGTGAACCGATGAGTTTGAGGGTGGTACCCACTGAGAACTACTTGTTTTTACAGCAGTTCTCACGCCCTGTTGTTAACACTGTTTTTATAGAGCCGTCTGTCACGGCACAAAGATTTTCTCCGCGATTTCGCTTTGCAATCACCCAAACTCCAAAGCGGACATCTGACGGAGGTTTTGGCTTGGAATCTTCTAGAAGCTTCTACGCGGATCTCGAGACTGATGGTGTGGATACCGGAGGGTCAAGAGTCCCTTAGAGTTTCTAGGATAATAAATGTATGACTCTTAGAGTTTCTATGCATATTTATTATGACTCTTGGGAGGCCGTAGCGTACTTATTGGCCTCCCCTTTTGGCTAGTAGTATTGTGCCACTTGGCCCCTTTTCATTGGCTTTATGGGCGGCGAGTGGCCTATAAATAGTGTGGCCTCCACCCCCTCTCATTTCAGAATCCTCTTTTGTATTCTCAAGTTTAAAGTAATAGAAGAGCTTTTTTCTTATCTCTTTTTTGTACTTAGTCTAGGGCGAGTGAGGTCCTACCTTGACAAGCAGAGAGGCAGGCTTGCTCTCTTCGCGTAGGAAGGCGAGCGCCGCACGGGCTTTTGCGAGCAAATTCGTTAATTCCGTGACACGTCGCCTTCGGTTGCTGCTGTTGCTGATCTTGATCGTGGCAAGGGCGTCGCGAGTTAGAGCCCTTCTAGTCAAGTCGCAGAGCTAGAGGAGCACCAGCTACAGGTAGTTGTAGTTTTTGGGTATTTACATACAGTTGTTCTTTCTCACCAGAGCGAGTATTTGTATACCTTGGATGACATGTATGTATTGAACCACCGTTTATATATATGATTTATTTTCCTAGCTGCTCTATACTACTGTTTGTAGTATTGTATGATTACATGTACTTCTACTTTTTCGCTTTGTATACAGAAAAAATACCTATGTATACGGTGAGTCTGTTAGCGAACCCGGGGAAACGAGTAATCCGGGGCATGACATATATAATACAGATTATTAATTTTAAATTTTTAGCCCAACTTTTTAAAATATTTTAGCTTATTTATAAAAGAGGCCCATAGGCCCATTTATATTTAGAATTTTTTATTTTCACTCATGGCCCATAGGCCCATGAAATAAGTACTCTTTCTATTCCTAAGTTCTAACCCTAATTAGCATTTTTCCTATCATTTTCACACAGTCGCACACACACATGACACGCCCACCTCTCTCTCTCTTTCTCTCTCTCTTTCTCTCTCTCTCTTAGGTTCGCACAAGCACCGCACACACAACCGCCTCCATCTTTCTCTATCTCTATGTCTCTCACAACCCTAACCCACAAGGCCACAACCCTAACCCTAAGCCCCCTGTGTCCGGAGAGGGAGGGAAATTGTAGCAAGCGCGGCGACCATGTCGATGTCGAAGGGGTCGAAGATGCTGCAATTCATCAACTACCGCATGCGCGTGACGATCAAGGACGGGCGACAGCTAGTGGGCAAGTCCATGGCCTTCCACCGGCACATGAACCTCGTGCTCGACGACTGCGAGGAGTTCCGGAGGCTGCCCCTCGTGAAGGGCTCGAAGAAGGTCCACTCACCTTAACCCAACCCTTTGCCTTTCCTCCACACATAACATTTAATTAATGGTCCCCCCATCTTAACCCTAATCTAAAACCATAAATCATAGAATCCCACGAATAGCCTCCTTCTCTCCTTCTCTACTTTCTCTTCCTCCTCCATGAGCTCTGATGTCAAGATCAAGTACGTTTTGTGGACGAAATATGAGTTTGCACGCTGCTTTGCCGAGCTTGACGCTACCATCTTCATCAAATCGAGACTTCCTCCAAAATTCAGGAGTTCTTTTAAAAAATTTACATATTCTTTATATTGTAGCGTTGAAATTTCTTAGGTAGCTTTATTCAGTTTTTTCAAGTTCTTTTTAGTTGCATGGTATTCAAATTGATGTGTTTGTTGTGTTGAAGTTTTATTATTTTTTCTTTTTCTATTCTTTGTTCTTTATATTTTTTTCGAAAATAAATTCTATATTATATTTACGGTATTAGGTTGTGTTAGTTTGTATATCTTTTTGTTTCTTAAATATTTATTATATAATTTTTCATATGCTTACTTTTTTTCTACTTCCATGACTATTTTTATTAACTAATATAAGAATATTTACAAAATTAGATTGATATATAATCTAACAAAATCTTCATTTTTTTGAAAGGGTATCATAGCTTATATAGAAAATGAAGGGATAAATATATAACTTATACAAAAAAGTTTTAACACTTTGATTGTTTTGATTTGATTTATAAAATGTTAATTTTTATTAAATTTTTTATCTAAATCTCTCCCAAATAGTATGTCGCTTTTCGGCTCAATAGGTTACATACTTATTATCTTTCTATAAACATTTTGTTACTAATCCGTTTCAGCAAATTAATATACTTTTGCAAACTAATATGTTTGGACTATTTTTTATTTTTAAAATAATAGCAAACTTTTGATATATTAGCTAGATTTTAAATTGATTTTAGTAGTATCTAGCCGCCGCAACACGCGGGTTACTACACTAGTTCTGCTACAATTCAACAACTACCAAAAAAATAACAAAAAATTGGAATAGCCTCAGCAAACAAGAAACCAAAACTGGGCAAAAACTTCGGTTTGATGAACGCAACCAGAAGTCAAGTATGAATCTGTTTTATTCTAACTTTTTCCAAGCAAGAAATGCAACAAAACTTCTCTTATTCTTATTCTCAATGATGAAAACTTGGTCTAAACACAAGATTCACCAAGCAATCACATATTNTTTCCTTGAGGAAGGTAAAAATGTACTGGGACTCCCTCAACAACTAAAGGCTATTTTGAAATAGGCCCCCTCAAAAATTTGATTGACACTTTTTAAGTTAACCTGATTAATTTATATTATTATCTTGTTAGATTATCTCAAATTTACTTGCTAAAAATATAACTAAAACTATTAAATTTGATAAAATCATCAATATATTCAATAAAAATCTCCATTAAAATAGATCCCCTCAATTTACTTTCTTTTTTTTTTTGGCTTCTTAATAACTTCCCATCTTTTTAATTAAGTTTTTTTTCAAGTAAGCTAAGTTAAAAGTTTTGTTAAATTTAATGGCTATGCTAGCTACCAGCCGTCAATTGTTTCAATTTTATCTACTTCAAAAAAAAAAAAAAATTAAAATCACTTTATTAAACTAGATGGAATAATAAATTCCATATAGTCTCCAAGTTAATTGACTAAAATAACTCATATCAGAAATAAAACAAAATAAAAAAAAAAAAATCAGAAATGGCCTATAGTTGAGGGGCCACTCCTCCATGCATTTTGCTTTTACCATTCTTGAACTCCAAACAAGAACTACCTAGACTATACAGAGAGAGAAAAAACAAAAAAACAAACAGTGAACTTCACATTGCCTCGTGGTTTAGCTAATTTTTACTTTGTCATCCCATGAACTCGGTTTAGCTCACTTTCACTTTACCATCTTACGGTGCAAAAGTTGTGTCGGATCGTTGGCGCTAACCATTAATCTCAAAAGCTTCACTTAAAGCGTACAGATACAGCGCCCACGAGTCTCGTTTATGGCTCGGCCCATCCAGCCTTACACCATTTCGAACATAACTCAACCCAAATAAATCGAACGTAATTCGGCCAACTTGGCCTCCTGCCGTAGGACAGAATGCTAGCTCATTTAAGCCAACGAGTTTGCACAATTTTACCTTCCAGTAGTTTAGCGCATTTTTTATTTTACTATTCTATAGTGATAAACTAAAATTTTATTTTACCATCCTATTTAACATAGAAGCATTTTTTTGGTAAAAAAGGAATTAAGTCACAGAAAGTAAATGCGAAACTTTTTGAAATATGATAGATACCCTAAAATAAAATATAATAATTTGAAATGGTCTATAGTAAAGGGGCCTCGCCTCCTCTACCATTCTTGAACCCCAAACAAGAAGGAACTAACTGGAGTAGATATGGGGAAAGATAAAGATAAAGAAGAAGAAGAAGAAGAGTTATTATTTTATGTGGACCTTGCCGAGGAGGATCTCGTTGGTGAAGGGGCCGTAGACGTCGGAGGTGTCGAGGAAGGTGACGCCGGAGCGGACGGCGTGGCGAATGAGGGCGACCATGTCGGCCTCCGGCTTGGGCGGCCCGTAGAACGCCGACATGCCCATGCAACCCAGCCCCTGCGCCGACACCTCCAGCCCCTGCGACCCCAGCCGCATCCGCCGCACCGCCGCCGCCGCCATATATGCTCTACTTCTTAGTTTCTACTCCTCCTCTCTGTAACTAGATCTCTCTCTCTCTCTTAAAATTATAGTGCAGTGTTGTGGGCGAGTGGAAGTAGCATCTCGATCTCTTCTTTATATAGTACTAGTTACGATACAGTGTTGTTGCATGCATTGTTGTTGCCGTATGGCATGCGCACCAACTGACTGACGGAAGCTCATGCGTCACACCGCTTGACTGCGCGGCAATTAAAGACTTCAAACTGGGAATGCCAAACGGGAAAAATCCCATATGGTTTCGCACTTTTTCACTTTAGTACCCTATAGTTTAAAGTGTATTAATTTACTCTTTTGTCGTTTCGTTTTTTTCTTTTTATTATCAATTTTATTATTTTTTTTTAAATTAGTGACAAAGTTAAAATTAGGAATAATTGCCAATATATCCTTCATGCGTTTGAATATATCCGGCTTATCCCTATTTTTTTTTCTTTCAAAAATACCCCTCATATGTTCCACCGTTATTCCAAAATACCCCCGCAATTATTCCCGGTTAAACTAACTCGGGTTAAACATGGGTTAAATGTATACCAAAGTTAAAACCTAATTAAAATACCTATTTTACCCCTATTTTATTAAACTATTTCCTTAAATTATTCTTTCTTTCTCTCCCAACTTAATATCATTACTCTCAATCAAGCCTGCCGCTCGCCGCCCGCCGCCGCGAGTGCCAGCAGCTCACCGCCACCGCCAACCTCGGCGCCGGCTCCTCCGCCTCCACCTTCGCCCCCAAGAAGCCTCACCTCATTCGCACAAAAAAAACGGCCCGCAAGTCGCCGCTCTCGTCGTCGTCGCGCGTCCTCCTCCTTCGTCGCCTTGGCCGGCGCCGGGAGCAAGAGCATGCCGGCAGACGGGACAAAAGAGGAGGAGGAGAGGGAGGCGGAGGGCATGAAGTTAGGCGGGGGCATGTCGGAGGAGCGGAGGGAGGGGACGGCGGAGCCGGTGGAGATGAAGAGGGGGCGGAGCTCATCGAGGACCACTAGGTGTGCGCGGTCCATGAGGCCAATATGGCCTTGTGGATCGGATGAGAGGGAGATCCACCGTGGACCTCCCTCTCATTATATATATATATATATTTAAAAATATAATAAATAATTACAAAATTATAAATTAAAGTATTAATATGATAATATTTCAATATAAAATAAAATATATATAAATATATATTTATAAATAATAATTTTTAAGTATAGATTATATATAGAACCAGGTTACTTGCCTATTAATTAGCACCAAGTAAATTGGTGCCCTACCAAAGTCTTTGGCTACTATTACTATATATATATACTATTATTGAGCTAGAATATTTACAAGTTATTTACCCTCATGATTGCTATTTAGGTTTTAGCCATTGGATCTACTCCTTGATTACTATAGCCCTTGGGATCAAACATATCATCACTTACCACCACCTAGCCACCATCATCTCAACTCACATCCTCTCCATCCAATGGATAAAAGCTCAAAAGCACCCACTCACATAATATTTTTACAAGTATTCTTAGCTCAACTCTATATAGT